>NC_089199.1:5824971-5904971 GCF_963930695.1 Labrus bergylta | reverse complement strand
TGAGAGTTATTTTTAAATATCTCTTGCTCTATCTTTCTAATAACCTATGGACAGTATTCTTTTTTCATTATTAAGTTATTGATGATAGAGATAAAGCATACCCTAACATCCTTTCATATCTATACTGGTATATTTATTGTTTGTGTTCTATCCTTACAGTTTGGAAATGAAAGTCTTGCCATAAAGCTGGAGGAACGGATCAGTGAAAATGAGGATCTGAGGAACAAGTACGGCTTTATTTGTTTGTAAATGCCTTCAGATAAACCAGAAGGGTGTACTAAGAAGTCAGATTAATGGACTAACAAAAAACTTTGTCTAAAGCAAAAGATTTCAATATCATGAAGGATGTTCTCTTTTTAATTTGGATCAATTGTAATGGTAAACCATGCCTAACACCTAATCTGCTTTGAGGTGGTTATGCTCAGAAATGGGGTTTGAATTGGGCTGTGGGAAGCACAACCCTTTCATCATAATATGCTCTATTTGCCTTTCATTATATAAGTTGACAAGTTGGCAGCCTGAAATTGCTCAATTTTGTGCAGATATAAAAAGTAATATGTCTGTCAAAGCACCCCTATTTAGGGATCGTGCACAGAGCCCAAAAAAGATTCAGGGTTTTCAAAGACAACTGATAGCAAAAGAAAGCCTTGCTGTATCAAACCTTGAAGTACACTGCTTAGATATGAGCGAGATAAGCTTCACAATCAGATATTTATATTTCAATTATTTGTCTGTGTGAAATGTCTTTATTATATCAAATACCTAATCCTGATACAGACACAACGCAACAAGGAACCTGTGTAATCTTCTCAAAGATACTTTTGAGCGTTCAGCTGAGAAAATGCATTTATGTAAGTACAATATGTTTTAGATTGTCTTTTGCCTGAATAGAGATTCATTTTTTGGATAATTTATGGCCGATCTTCACACTTTTCAGTCGAATCTGAAAGAGAAGAAACCCATCACATCTTTATGGAAAATAGTGGGAGTATTCAGGTAAAATACTTGTTTATCAAAATATGACGAAATATTTTGAAATTGATGCTAATTTTCCAGACAGAAATTTGATGTACAGTTAAAAATAAACTCTTTTTCTGTAGAAACTCATTGCAGCATTTGAAGGCCTCCGCACTCAAGCAGAGGCTGATCAGCAAGAGATGCAGAAAGGTTGGTTTTTAAAGAATTACTTTTAGGCTTTTTTCAACAGGTACTCCAAGTTGTAACACATTTTAATAGGTCAGAACTAACAGAATATAATTATTTTTGTAATATACTTGGGATGATTTTGTTAATAGATTGAAAACACCTGCATCACAAATATTATGAACCTTTTTATATTTTTTCTCCAGTCAAAGTGGGCTTACAGCAATTTGAGATTGTGAAAGAGAAATTTAAAGAAGAATTTGACATGAAAGAGAAAGAGGTTAGTAATATTAAACTAGATATAGATCAGCTTGTTTTTGAATGCAGTGTTCTCATAAGTTTTCAAACAAACAACTTGAGGAGTTACACTTCATTCACAGGTGGCAGTTCTTCAAACAGATCTTCAGAAACAGGAAAATGAACTACAAAAGATCCTACTGGACTTCCATGAAACCCAGAAGCACTGCAAACAGCTTAAAGACGCAACAAGTAAGTTCATTATTAGATTTCAAGACGAAGCGATCACGGCTGCTTATGTTGCTTTTTTGCACCATTTTGCAAAAAATAACATTTGTGACATTTTGTGTCATTAAACTCATTTACGGACTATTTTGTGCACACAAATTTGACCATCAGCTCACATGTTGAAGTATTATCTGTATTAATGAAATGATAGCTTTTACTCTTTATGTTCGCAATGTCTCGGTACTTATTGTGACTAATAAATACATTTATTTTCCTTCAATTTATACTATGTAAGCAGTGTAAGTACATTTGTAAATCCTTGTTAAATATCTACCGGTACTTTCTTTACAGATGAACAATATGAACTTCTCAAAAGCTCAGAAACTGAAAAGGAATCTCTTCTTCAAAAACTGCAGCGTGTGGAGCAGTGCTTAAAAGAAAGTGATGTGAGTGTGTTGTGATTCAAGTCATTGTGAGTAAAACTTGGACTCTTTGGGCTCTCTGCATAGTCATTAAACCATTTTTTATTTTTCTTCTTAGGAACAACGTGAAGTCATTGCTGCACTGCTGAAAGAAAATAAAGAAGAGTATGCAGAGATGATTCAGAGCAGAGATTTCAGCCTCCAGGAGCTCAGCAGAGTTAAAAATCAACAAGCAGAGAAGCTGGAGCAGATTCAGACAACTATGCAGGAACTACAGAATTCTCTATCCTCAGAGATACAGAAGTATAACTTTCTCCTAAAAAATCACAGCATTGTTCAGATGAAACAAAGTTATACATCATGGTCTAATGTTCCTTTCATGACTAACTTTAAGGGCCGAAGAACTTGAGGATAAACTAATCGCAAACAAGGGGGAACTTGAAAGTAAAAGCACTCTTTTAGGTAACCTGCTGATGGATATATATATATATAAATATCATTTTTATATTCATGCCCTGTTACCCTGACACAAAATGTTTATCCAACAGGAGAGAGCCTGGAGCAGAGTGCAATGAAAGATGGGCGGATCAAAGACCTAGAGGATGAACTGGTGATTTGTTTTTTATTATTTGGTTTTATTGCATTGAGTGTATTCTATCTAAATACACTAATCATTGTATTGGGAAGAATCCAAAACACTTACATTAAACACTCATACGAAGCTTCTTTGTGCTAGGACAAACAAACGAAGTCCATTGAGTCCATTCATTGTAAGATAGGCATAGCTGAAATCAGAGTAAAGGAGCTTGAAGCCGAGCTTTTAAGGAAAAACAAAGAAGCACGGCTATTTAAGGTAATGTTAAGAAGAATATATGATGTTTATTACATTGGCTAATACTCATACCTAAAATGTAAGCCTCATATACATTATCTTATTGATGCAGAATGAAGCGGATGTTGTCTCTGCTGAAAACGATATGCTGAAGAAGACTTGTGAAGCTGCTGAAAAGGAACACAGAGATTTAAAGGAGAAATCAGCAGCAACAAAGGTTTTTCTATCAATTCCTAGGGATGTGCATTTAAGGCAAAATTACTTTTCGAAAAGTCACTGGCAATTCTGAATAAAATTAAAATAACTGCAACACCCCCCACACACACGCACACACTTTCTTGCTTTATTTGCAGAAAGACAGCCTCATTCACCTTCATCTGCCTTTAACAGCACTAAACGGTTATAAGAGACCAAGATGCAGCAGAGGAGGAGGAATGTATAGGTGTTACAGAGTAGTGAATGACTACGGACAGAAGTGATGAAAAACAAAGCTAGATGATCTGCTTATTAACACACAGATCCACATTATGAAACATTAGTATCCTAAATCGGAGTTCATTAACCTGATGCCAACAAGAAAAAACTTCATTCTAAGGAGGCAGAAATTTTGGGCAAAACCAGACTCATGATGAACAGTCATTTAGAAAAATCATCTGCGGTAGTACAGCATTACAACCAGGAGACAGTAATATTTCAAAAATGTATTTTCAAGATGAGATAAAAGTTGGGTGAAATCTTTTTTAAAAAGTAAATTAATTAATGACTATTCAAAAATCGTGTTCCATTCCGAAATAATGTGTCCTCTTGCTGCCCTCAATGTGTCTTAGATTTTGTGGAGATCATGAAAACATAAGCAGTGATAAATTTCAATCTATATCAGTGTTGTTGAGTCACCAAATCTTGAGTCTACTCTCGTCTCGAATCCCCAGTGCTCAACTGGGTCCTGTATGTCAGGACTTGAGTTGGACCCAAGTCCAAGCTCTGGACTCAAGTACTACAACACTGATTCTGAAACAGGTTGTGTCTTCACAGCAGTATGTTTTTTATATACCCTCAGATCAAAGTGCAGAAGCTGGAGCACCAGTTGTTTTCTGAAATAGAGAAAAATAAAGAAAACACCTGTCAGATGGAACAGTTGAACAAAGACATCACACAGCATGAGTGAGTATTTATTACACACCACCCCATAATATCAGCATGCACACTAGCTTATTGTAATTTGAATGTCTAATGTATGATTTGTGTCCTTTTTAAGAGAAAAGTACAAAGAGCTATTATCCAACTTTAATGGGCTGCAGTCTGAGAAGAAAGCCATTGAGAGTGGATCTTCTAATGTGAAAGCTATTGAGGCAAACATTAAGGTCTGAATTTTTCTAATCAAAATTAAAAGATAATTTCAGGTGTACAGCATCTGTATACATTTGGTTTTATGTCTGTTACTGAATACTTCTTGTAACTGAAACACTTGATTGTTCAGGTTAGTGAGGAGAATGCTGCAAAGCTTATAAGAGAAATTCAAAGACTGGAGGAAAACAATCTGTGTTTACGGTAAATTTACTCTTTGGAGACCTAAAGATTTTTTACACTGAGTAGTTTTCAAAATGTATACAAATGTTTTCTAAATTAAACAGAGAGGAGGTAGACTCATGTAAAACCAGAATCCAAGGGAACTATCAGGAAACGGTGACTCTACAGAAGCAAATTGAAGAAAAAGTAAGTATGCCAACAAAATCAATCATTACACAAACTGATTTTAGTTTGTAAAGTGGAAAATGATTTTTGTGTGCATAGGGTGAACATTTGCAGGAGGAAATCACAGAAAAGGAGACAAAAATCAAATCTGTGGAAACAAAGGTGGCCATAATACTTTTATATGAAATTAAAGTGCCATTATTATTGTTATTATTATTGTTGATCTCTTTCAGGAAGTAACTAAAATGGACTGTTTTTTTTTTTTAGCTGTTCAATCTGAAAATATGACAAAAAAAAAGTATTTATAATTATTCGGCTCACATGTTATGTCTGTTTTTTTGGGGGGGGGGGTTTCAGAACAAAGTGCTTAAGGAACAAATCGCAAAGGAGATTGCAAAATCCTATGAGCTTGAAACTGTGGTATGGTGAAGTGTCTTTATTCATATTTATCTCAAATTTTTAAACTAGTAAGTATAGCCCTGTGTGATGTAGATGTTTGTTTGCCCATAGATCAACAATCTTTACGAGGAGTCCCAGAACCTTCAGAAATTGCTGAACGATCTCGAGTCCAAATCAACATCCGCAACTGAGCTTGAAAACGAGGTGATTTTCACAATAGTGTTATGTTAATATTTTCAGCCCTTTAGACTAAATAATATGAATAACAAACACGTTGTCTTGAAGGTAAAAAAGCTCAGAATAACAACAGCAGAGGCCGTCAAGAACAAGGACGAGGCAGAACTGAAATGTCAACAGAAGATAGCAGATATGGTCGCACTAATGGAGAAACACAAGGTACGCTCATCATAACGGTTATGTGCCATCTGAAAAAGGTCTCTTCCAGCAGCATTGTTGATCCAAAGACTTTTTGCATTGAAAGGAATTTGACTTGTCATTACTAGAGGCAGTATGACCGGATGGTTGAAGAGAAGGATGCAGAGCTTGATGAGAACAAAAAGAGAGAGATGGAGGCGGTTTGCCAGAAGAAATCACTGGTATGATACTGCAATGTCATACATTAGTTATTAAATGAATAAGTGACTGGCTGAAATTCATCATTTAACATTCAAACCCTTCTTTTAAACCAGGAGTTGGATCTTTTGAAGAATAAGACAGACAATGTTAAGCTGAAGCAACAGCTGAAGACAGAAGTGTCAAAGAAGGTACATTAAGTCTTTGTTTGAATCTGTTTATTTTTGGCTCCTTACTTGAGCAAGATGTACTTTGTTATATGAGAGACGCTTCATTCTCTGACAAACACTTTTGATTGCTTTTAGGCAAACCTGCAGAAGGAGCTTTTGGATTTGAAGAAAGAAATGTCATCAATGAAAATCATTCAGCTATCAGGATCAGGAAACAAGCAGGTACAAACCTGCATATGAGCAAATAGGGAGCCACTAATTGCCATTGTTTACCATTTGTATCTAACAAAGATTTCATCTTAAAATTCTAGTCTCCTGCCTTAAAATCCACACAAGGGAAATCATCAGATACTCCAAACGACAGTTTTGCAAAGAGACACGTGTTTGACTTCTCCGAGAGCAGAAAAACTCCCTCCCATAGTAAAGTCACAAGAAGTACTGCAGTGATGAAGAATGACGTGAGTTGAATCTAATTTTTTCACGTAGTAAACTGTCTCATCTCATTAATTGAGATGGAGATGAAATCATGAAGTTGTAAATTCTTCATTCATTTCTATCTAATTATTACTCAAAATTGTAACGATGTTTACAGTTTCAAACAATTGTAATTGGAGCTAGTATACACATTGTATTCACTTGTCTATTTTCAGAGCCCCATCCCATTAAAGGTGCTACCTTCTTACCTTTTAACTGTATTTTCATTCCTTTTTTATTCAGATCTCCTCTCCATTATTCATTATTATTGTGTGTGAAGAAAATAAATAGGTGTTTTGGTGGGGTTTAGTCTATAAGCTATGTATGTATGTATGTGTGTAATTAAAACTGTGTCCTCATGTTGTTCTTAATTAATGCTTTTCATATCATGAGTCACTGCATGCTATAACCAAGCACTTAAAAAAAATTTTAACTACTGTAACATTCTTTGTCTTCTTTACAGGATAAAGAATTTGATGCTGAATCATTCAGAACACCATGTGGAACATCACAAAAGACCCAGGTAGATGGCAGTTTGATGTATTACTGAGCAAATGTGATTAGATAATAGAGACTGTTATTAACACATTAATTCAGTTTATGATGGCGTTTACTGTTTCTTTCAAAATACTGCACACTGACATTGATTTTGCATCATAGGAAATTCAAAGTGGAGACCTGAAAACCCCACAAAGTCTTCCAAAAAGGATTGGAGGAACCTCAAAGATCAAAGTAATTTAATTCAGTTTCATTCTGACATTTCCCAAAATGAATAAAAAAATATTCATCACTTCTGCTGACATTCACTCCTTGAATTCCCTTTTAGTCCTACAGAATAAGGACACCCCCTTCTACTGAAAAGGCTGTATGCTGGAAGAAAACAATTGAGCTTGACCCCAAGTCAGACAGCTCCGATCTAGGTGATCTCCTGGTAAGTTTAATGAAACTTTTTGTATCATGAATTGTATTTGATCGTTTGTGTTAAGTTGCTGGAGAAGATGATTCTGGTTCCTCTTTCAAAAAGACCTTTGCAAGTGCACTGCCAGCCAACTTTTCTGCTACATCCTGCGAACAAAACATCTTCAAAAAGGTAATCTGTCCAAAGTCCAGCAATGCTATTTGAAAGACTATATTTAGAAAAAATAATAATTTTTGGGCATTTTCATTCAATCAGATCCAGAGTCCAGCTGTTCATAAATCACCAGGGAACTTCTTAAAGTTAGCTGCAATGAAAAGGATGAGAGATGCTGGGTGGACTACTGTTACTGGCTGTAACAAAAAAAAAAAGAGGACCAATGAGAAGATCTTTGCTTAAATAGTCCTGTGACAGGTTAGACACAATAACTGTATCTGAGAGGTTTAGGTGTTCATATTCCATCTTTCATGGTTTATATAATAACATTTGGGATAAAATAATAAGTAAATACCGGGCAAATGAATTTCACAGCATGCATTGAAAGTATTGTAATGAACTTGCTGAACCGTATTGTTTACAATTGAAAGTTTTATTGGCTAATATTCCTACAATTTTAGCTCGTTGTTCTTCATTGCAATTTAAGTGACTGATTCAACATTCAAGTTTTTTAGTTGTTTGAATTGTGTTCAAGTTCTGTTTGGTGTTTTTTTTTTACTATCTAGAAGAATTGGTCTTTGTTGGTGTTTAAATGGAAGCTCGTTTTGGCACAGGTTTACATTGCTGTTGTGGGAAAGGTGATTGTTAAGTATTTCTAACTTAATATAGCTAAGATATTTATGAATCCTTGTATTGGCATTGTTAACATTAAAGGTCAGATCCATCATCATTGTCTTTGAATAAATGTTATGCACATCAGCATCTTCTCTTCCTCTCTTCAATTGGCCGTCAGGTTTAAAGGGGGGACATTTCAGTCTTGTATTAAGTATTCGCCATGCCAGTCAAGCACCAAACGTGAAATCTCAGTGTTGGAATTCTGTTCACATTAATGAAGGAACTCCAGACGGAACTGAGATTGGTCTTCTGGGGGTGTTGGCACATTGTTGTATATTGGATGGCCATCATAAAGTCCTCCAGAAGTGTGTCCTCATCTGCCACATATGCATCTGTAGGAAATGTAATAGGTTTTTTGGTTTAAATGCAAGTAATTCATAAAATGGTTTGTGTTTAACGTGTGATGAAGGGGGTTCCTTACCTGTAGCATCAGTGTTGGTTAAAGGTTGATGCAAGTATTGGATATTGTGTTTGTATTTGTAAAACAAGAACACAACCGGTACCACGGCAAACAGTCTGAGGACAATGCTGAAGAGAATAGTCATATTTATTTCTGACTTGTTTAAGCCCAAACCTAGAAATACAGAAAACATAAAAATAATAAGCATTAAAATAATGGCTTTAAGTCTTAAACAATAATGTCAAGCCAGTTGCCTACCATGTGTGGTTCTGTACTTTGAATCTGAGGTTGGGTTGACAGAGTGAGTTGAATTAGCTTTAGTAACTGTAGTATCAGGTGAAGTGGCGTAAACTCCTGTAGTTTGCTGTAATGGTGTTGTCAGTGCAGTAAAAGTCGGTGTGTTGGTGCCGGGTGTTCCAGTTGTCAGTGATGTATGACATGTTAGAGGAGTGGTGGTGATGGTTGTTGACTGAATAGTCTGAGGATGACTTGTGTTCTCAGTTGATGCTTCAATAGTTTTGGTGAATGCTTCCTTGCTATCAAAAGGAGTTGTGTTCTCAGTCAAGGTTGAGATAACAGTTGCATGTGATGTTACAGAGTTTGCTGTAGTTGGCATCATTGTTGTCTTATTTTGGTTTAAGGTATTTGTTGATAATGTAGGTGTGACTGTCGTATTCCCCTTATCTTTTTGAGCCACCGCAAAATGAAACGCCAAAAGGCAGCAAGCCAGCACAGCGAACGTGGTATCCATTGCCTTGAGGTCCTCTACTGTGAAAATAAAGACGGACTAAAAAACACTGTAACATCTGTGTTATTATGCTTAACTGTAGTTATATTGTGACTAGCCTTTAGTCTTAGCTCCTGATATTGTTAGAAGGTAAACACTATATATTATAAATAGTGTATTATCTTTTGAAAGTAGGTTCAATTTAAGAGTTTTCAAATATTTAATTCACAGTGTTGCTGCAGGAAATAACTTCAGGCACACTAAACCACAGCTGAGTAAGCACTATATAAAAGAAAAAATACGGTAACACCTGCTAATGCGTATCTTTTTGTATTAACGTAAGGTGGAGGAGGACAATGTTCATGTAGAGAATAAAGAGCTAGCAGCCATTTTAACAATGGGCAATCATGGTATGTTACTGCTTAACAGGATGCCAGAGCAGTTAATCAGTGCAGAGCATAATATGTGGCAACCTTGTGTTTATGTTACATGTCTTTTCTTCTATTGTTTAGGGGAATACACAACACCGTAAATGTTATAGCACTACGGAAAGGCACCACATGTTGCAGTAGATTTTCATACTGTAGGTTTTTTTAACTGTGCTGTAACTTTAGTTAGTTAGCTTGAATATGGAATTTGAGTTTGAATGTTGTAAAGTTTAGTTTCAATAATACAAAAATGTATCCACATGTACCTTTTCTTACTAAAACATCTAAAATCCCTTTTACCTCAAACTTAAGTCTTGTCAACATAAGGACACATACCAGTAGTTGTTGAATAATTATTTGTTCTTGGAATGTAGCAGCAGAAAATATATTTACTTATTATTTATGTGTATATACATTGAAGCGTCTCTGAAATTAAGTGAATTATAGAACAGTGTATCATTATGGAGTGTAGCAGCATCAGAGTTTGGTGGATTTTTCAACATCTGTAGTCATCATGTCGGCATGTTTGACTGACATGTTGGCAACTCCCATGTTAAAGTCTTTTAGTTCCTTTTCTTTGACTTCTGATTCCTGCAATAGGTTGAGAACAAGAAGACAACTATTAGTAAGGTGACTAAATTCAAGCTTAATGTTTTAGCTTGATGAGTAATATCAATAATAATGTCATATTTGTCTGTACTTTATGGAACAAAAGGGTCAGTGACTCTTACCTCTGATTTACTACACCAGCTGAAGCAGAACAGGTCACTCTTCTTTACAAACAGATCAGGGTTCCTCTTTTCTTGCTTGCATCCACCTGAACATTAAACCTGTGTTTTATGTTCAGGTGGATGCAAGCAAGAAAAATAACATCTTCATTAGCTACGACCAAGAAGAGGCCCGCTGATCATGCTAAATATGAACAAAGCTGCCTGAAAATAGAAAATCACCAGGAGGCTTGTAGTTCTTAATGTTCACCTCTTGGTGGTGCTGTACAGCAATACATGGCTGCAGTTGAGTAGCAATTGGTGTTACCTGCAAAATGCTCCCCATCAGTGAAGCCACTCCAGCCATCCCAATACACAAGGCACCGAAAAATACACCTGGGAGGCGTTGAAATGAGCATTATTATCATTGAAAGAGAAACTGCAGATCCAGATGTTATTTACAGCAGATTAGCCAAGTTTCAACCACACAAGATATGATATGAGATATGACTGAATGTCACAGCGTTTCTGAATAGAATCAAGCTTTTTTTTACCTTTTTATTCTTTTCTTCTTCTTTTTTTTTACTTTGTATCATATTGCCAACTTTCAAGCAACATTACGTCTATAAACTAAAGCAGAATGGTTTGGACAGAAGGTTTTGCATGCAGGATGTTATTTATTCTTAGCTAATCAGCCTCATCAGACCTATAGCAAATATTACCACTTCAATTTAAAATGACCTCAGCTTATTATGATATTAGTTACATAATAATTACACATATTAATCGTAATAACTACATTAAGAATTGTAGTGCTTAATCCATTCATCCAGATCTGCCTTCACCTGGGTCATGTTCATGTACATTTAATCAAATATATCATTATTATTACTATGCTATACTCTAAGTAGGACTAAAGACGCAACATTAAGATAATCAATAGTTCTTCTCAGCACATAACACCCTCACTAGTTTTGCATTTTACTGTCATTTATGTGACAGTGGAGAAAACAAAGGGTTAAGTGTCTCTTAGTTTCCTCTTTCTTACAGTGTTGGCTTTGTTGAACTGAACTTTAAGGATATTGTGACGTTCTTTGCAAACAGCATACAGAGTCAAACTCATTTATTGTCAATATTAAATTAAGGAAATGTATAACTGTGTTTGCCGTTCAATTTCTGTAACAGAACCTGAGATGGGGCCACACCCTGTATCCTTGCCAAAAAGGTCAAATTGCCTACAAGTTCCCACTTGTGATTTTCTTCTCTGTGAATTCACCTTGTGTAACCATTCATTTTTTTTTTACATTTAATTGCTTTGTGAAAGAGATGTTCACTGTTTATCTCCTTCATGTCATTACTTGTTCAGTAAAACAGAAAAGCTTTCCATTAAAGGAGCCATTTTTTAGGTTGTTAACTTCATGATCAAAGTGTAGTGAAAACGATCCTACGTGTTATAGTGTTTGAGGTTTTTTTTCAAGATGTCTTGAAATAAATAATTAGGTTTTTTTATGATTTTTTATAGGTAATTTATGAAAAAGCATTCTTCACAGCAGTAGTTAGAGTTTGGATGGGGGTACGGTGTGACCTGGTGGTTTCTAACCAGTAGGAGCAGCTTTCTCATCCTTGTCGTCTATACCTCTAATGGCATTAACAAAGGTGGATTTACCAGAGCCAGACTCTCCTGTGACAGCAATATTTAGAGGAACATTTTGTCCCTTGTCCAAATACTCCTGGATCTTTGCACCAGCTAAGTCTTGATCATTTTTCTCCAGAGCTTCTTTAATCAAACACACAAATGATCTTCAAATATGAATGTTTGTTCCCAGCTCACACCAAATATATCTCACTATGAGCAAAGTGCTGTGTTTATTTATTAATCTGTTTATTTGTCAGGGACATTACATGTAAGTATTGTTAAATCTAATTAAAGTGCAACAGGTGTAATGTATCTAGGACTTCTAGACATGGCTAATTTGCAGTCCTTGTCCCGGGTTAGGCTTTGAGGAAATAACACAGATGATACACCAACGCAGTAAAATAGACATACAAACTGACATTTGCAGCAGATAAAGATGCATAAAAACAAACAGTAAATCAGACATAGACACGCAGATTGAAAATAATGACCAACTGAACACATATTTTATGCTATACTCACCAGATCAAAGGATCACTACGAATTGTTCAACTTTAAGAAATGCAGACGCAAAGAAGCATAGAAACAGGAGAAAGGTTTATCAGTCTTGGTCAGCAACCAATCAAAAGTCCTTCTGTTATTTCAGGACCACCCTTATTTTTTAAAGCAGCTGACTTTTAAGAAACATGCTGATTTACAGGAACAGTAGAAGCTGCGTGCTCTGATGCCTTCTGCAGGTTAATAAGAGCGCAAATCTTTATTGTGGTTGCTGCTAGAAATCCTCCTGTTCTACATTTTTAGTTTTCATCAAAGCTTTGTCTGTTCAGAAACTAGTGATGTTGGGAGCCCTTATAGTGTGATATCTTCAGCTTTCAACAGCACTATTAATGGTGAATAATATCAGAAGCATGGGAATGTTTCAGCAGCTCTGGAAAAAAATGTGTTTTAGGTTTTTACTAATTTACAAATGTTATTTTTCATGGCAAAAGCTTTCACTTTGATTTCGTACTTCTTAGTTTCTCTCCTCAGGTGTCGAGAGGAGAGGAAATCACTCCATGGGAAAGGGAACAAGCACATAAGATGAGACGTCCTCGTCTCTGAGGTGTTGCATGATGACTGTTCTCATGACTGATGATTGCAGCAGCGGTCAACTGGCTGTTTTTTTGTGTCTACAAAAGTTATAAAAAAAAGAAAACTCACCACACCAACTCATGACAGTAGGCTACTTCTCAAAGTGTGGGAACGTTTAGTGAGCTGTTTCTCACCTAGGTTTGAATGTTTTAGTGTGTGTGTGTGTGTGTGTGTGTGTGTGTGTGTGTGTGTGTGTGTGTGTGTGTGTGTGTGTGTGTGTGTGTGTTGTAATTATGTTTATGTAGTAGTTTTTCTGTAGCTTTGTTCATGTGTGTGTGTCTGTATTTGTGTGTGTTCAGGTTCGTCTGGTTGTCCTCAGCTTCGAACAGGTTGTGATACATTGTGCAGCTCTAATCTCACATTTTGGTTTTATTCCCAGCAGATACGAGAGAGTTTGTGTGTTGTGTGTTCAAATTCAGGATGTACGTGTGTAATTTTCACTTTAATAAAGTGCTTAAAAAATAGAATGTACCTGAAATCAGGGCGGCAGTTGAAAAGAAGAGAGCCATGATTGTGGCATCCCTGGTGATAAAAAGATGTGAGATTAAGAAGTTTCACAAAGCTATAGAAGCAAAGGAGCAGGATGTGTCACAGCTTGAGTGGCGGCTTGATCGTTTTAAAAATAGTCACAGGGAGTCACTCAACAGAGCTGAGGAAAGACTTGCAAAAGCCAACTTGGACTTTGATAGAGCGCACAATTCAAAAGAGGATGTAAACGCGATAAGTGAGGACTTACATGACAAAATAGCCACCATTAACAACGAATTGGCACAGACTGAAGAAATCATGCGTAAATACGATAAGTATAAAAAAATTGTCATCGCCTTCCTGCCTCAGTCCAAGGATACGTGCAGCCTTGGTGGGGAGATGCCTGGACAGTCCACGGCCCAAAACAAAAATTCTGAACTGGATGGTGACAGCTCGGAACTTGAGCAGAAATTAAAGAAAATGCTATCTGATCCCAAGCAGATTGTGGATCAGAGCCAGCAGCTGGCCGAGCAACACCTAGTCCTGTATCAGAGTATCACCAGAAACAATGAAATGCTGAAGGAGTTTCATCTGCAAACAGAGAAAATTGTAAATGCATTTAATGTGAAAGAAGTGAAGCTAAACTCTGAGCTAAATGAAGTAAAGGATCAAATCAAGAGATACAAAGAAAGAGGTGCCCATTTCAAACGCAAGGTTCAGCTCCATGATTCAATACCTAAAGATGGCCAGGATCTCTTGCTGGAAGCTCTGGGTATGAAGGTGACTGATGTGTATCGCACCATAGTAGATACTCGGTATAACACTCTCGACACTTTGGAGAAAATGGCCAGTATAGAGCGCCGTATGCTTAGACTGTTTGATCAGCTTGACAAAATTCCTGAAGAAGTGAAAAAGAAGCTTTACACAGAGAAGATGACGAGGCTGCGTGCAGAGGAGTCTAGGTTGAAACTTGAGAAACTGAAAGAAAGGGAGAAGAAGTGCATTCAAAGATCTACTGCTAATAACAAGACGGTAAAGTGTAAAAAGCTCATGTTCAGATCACGCATCGGCATAGAGAAGCAAGAAGAAGAGAAGAAAGATGATTTGCTGGAGGAATATGACCCCTTTCTATCACTGGACGAGGAGACTAAAATATTTAAGAAATGGGATGACAGGTGGAGGCTGAGAAGTCCTACATCCATTTCCTGTAGAGACAATTTCAGGGCTGGAGAAACTTCAGCCGAGTGTTCTCCTGCTAGTGCAGAGTTGTCTCAGCATCAAGTAAATGGTACAGAGAAAACTTTGCATAACTCTGCCACTGCTCACATTGAAGAGCTAGGTGAGGTACATCTAAAGCAGAACCACTGTCTCTCAATTTCTGACACCCAAGAGTCAGGGTCAATATATGACACTGAAGATATACAGAGCACCACAAAGTGTTTAAAACAGAACAAGACGCCACCATCTAACAGAGGCAACAAATGGATCAATCCGCTGGTAAACCGTTTGCCATCTACTAACTCAAAGAACACATTCAAAGGACAGTCCTGCCCCCAGCTTGCCGAGAATTACAACTACCATTCTAAGGAGTCTCGAGAATCCTTGAGGAGATTGGCCATTGCGCAGACCAAGTGCATTCGCAAAACTTGGAGCTCAAAAGGCTGCTGACCAGAAAGACCTAAATGGTTAACAGACATCATTGTCCTGTCCCTTTCTTCTCTTTCTACTCAACCTTTCTGTTCCCCTCTTCTATTTCCCTATTCGAGTCACCATGAGGCGTCAGCGGCTAGCGGCGCATGAATGTCCTCCTTTGTGTTGATGAGATTGGATGTTCTGTGTGTGTTAGGGTTTACTTCCAGGTGCTCTGGTTTCTCCCACAAAATCTCACATCAAAAAAAAACACAGAACAGAATCGATCAACACAAACAACAATGAATAATGAATGATAATAAACAGCATTACAAAATAAAAAATTGAGACGGCCAAGTCTGTATCAATGCAACATTATGTAGGAATTCAGTTTGGGGTTTGGTGCGCTTTTGTTCCCACCAAAGTCCTCTGAGTGCAACTACTACCTTAGAAATCAATGATTTGACACAAATGATAATTATGAAATTACTTTATTAATATCTCCTAGCACAAACAGCAAATTAACAAACACAAAACTTTGACGGGGAACAGGTTTATGTGTTATTTGTACGGAATAGGAGTAGGGCCACGGAAAAATAAATGTTAGGGTTGAGACTCAGAAGGTTAATCTCAGAATTCTGACTTTTTTTCTCAGTCAGAATTTAAAAAAAATAAATAAATAACAGACCCCCCCCCAAAAAATGTTTCAGTGGCTCTAATACTCTATTCTAATACTCTTTATCTGCAACTATGTAAAGAGTAATGGGTAAAGAACAGTCACCTCACTGTCATGTTTCCAGTTTGCACCAAAGAGGTCGAAGTAAAGTATAGCCTACACAGTCTAAACATTTCATGTTATACTAGATTTGGAGGGGAATGCTGAAAGTAGTTATAGTTATATTTCCTACAGCCGAGTCAACCCCAAATGTCAAATGCTCAGACGTAGTGAAGTTATTCACAGCAACACGAAGCAGGTGAGAAGAGGTCATTTAGAGACACACACACTCCTCTGGTCCCATTCATCTGTTTATGCCAGCTTTAACAGGTCAAGTACCTAGACTTCATTATTAATTTAATATTCTTCATAGTTATGGTTATGTTATGTGTTGTAAGATAAAAAGTCATTTCAGAAACTTGTTGATTTGCAGCTTCAGTCATGTCAGTGTTTGTCTGCCCCAAAGGGATGTAAGGTTCATTGTAACTAGTAGATTGTCACATCTAAACTAACCAAAATATTGTTGCAGAGATTAAGTTTTAACTTCACGTGACCAGTCAGTGGAAAGCTTTTATCTTAATGCAGTGTGTTTGTCTCTCAAGCCTTGTTGTCTTTAAAACAGACAAAGAGCAACAAAAAAGTTCTGCAAAATATGACAAGGCAGGATGATCAGGTTATACCTAAAAACTACATTCTTAATGTACAGCTGGTGTAAAGAAACAACGGTGACATCTAGTGGTCAAATCATCAACTACAGCACAAGGCTTTAAAACGCTTCACAATCATTTCTGAGGGATGTAATCTCGAGTGGGAACTAACCTCTGCTTGGATTTATGCACAGCTGGTGCAACCCATTGCTGATTTGTTTTTCCTTTTTAAGATTATTTTTCAGCCTTTTTGTCTTTATTGGACAGGGAAAGCTGAGAAGAGATTGAATAGATTGAATATTGAATATAAGCAGACAATAAAAATGAGATGGCATCACTGCGGCATCTAAAAAAAAAAAAACTCAACCTTTTCACCTTTGACAATTTTATGAATTTTAGTAATCTTAAACTGTTTTTTAAATGTGTAAATGATCATGTGTCACCACTGTTATCTGAATTAGCCATGAGGCTTCAGAGCTCTCGTAGGGCAGTCACATCAGCGGTGATTGTTCCCAATGTAAAAGTTATCTTTTGTCCAGTCTGCTTTCTCTTCAAAGGGGGCAAAACTTTGGAGCTCTCTGCCCCTGGCATAAAACTAGAGAGCAACAGTAATGCTTTTAACAGAGGATCTTTGCACCAGCTAAGTCTTGATCATTTTTCTCCAGAGCTTCTTTAAGACAGTTATCTCCTCAAACTGCAGCTCAGCTTTCATAGCTGGAGCATCCATTACACTATACATTTTGTGATGACTGCACTTGATCATTTTAAATGTGTGCTCTGGTTACAGTTTAATGCAGTGACCTGACGGAGGGCAGGTTTGGGTTGCAATACAACACATTGCAATAATAAGGCACAGGGGAAGTCCAGGATGTAACTGATCCAACAAGGTGCCTGCAGCAGCTCAGGGGATTGTGCTAGCAGAATTGTGGGGATGTGGATGGAGGGGCGGAGTTCAGATTAAGTGAAATTCCCACCACTAGCAGTAATTCTCCAAAGGGATATGGCACACTTCAGGTATCATCTGCCTTCCTTGGAACTCTCCCAACCTAATGATGTTATTTGCTGCAGGTTATATTCAGTAAAGTAACATACTGAAGATGAGTGATTCAATTGAATGACAAGACAAAACGTTTGGTGATATTATGTGTCAGATTATTGCCAGCCAATGGCATGCTTTCCCTCCAGATGGTTGGTGATGTCAGGTCCTGTTCCCACAACAACACACCAGCATCTGCCACACAAGTCCTATTGTGGATCAATGACCACACCATACAGGGAGGCAGTGTGGGAAAGTGTGCTCAACTTGTTACTCACACCGACAATGAGGCACGTGTCAAATGACTGCTAACCTGGACAGCATTTCTTCGTGCTTTACATAGTTAAAAATAGTTTTCCATGATTTCAACGAAGATTTAACAAAAATATAATATTTTTAAATGGTGCACAAATCTGATGCTGATGAAAGCAAAAAAGATAACAATACCTTTTTGCAAAAACAATTGAACAGTTTTACGTAATAAATTTAATGTTTGAATTGAAACTCTCAAACTTTAGAAGATGAGAGTACACATTTGTTTTTTTTTTCATACTTATAATACAAAGTGCTCCAAGAACAAACTCCCCATGTAAAAGTAAAGACATGTACAGACATGTGCTGAGTCAAAGGCATTGATCTAGCATCAGGCAGCAGATCTGCTCTCTCTACAGGGTCAACACTTTCCCAGATTCAAATAGAAGCTCTGTCAGTGTCTCTCCATTACCCCCAGTCCTCCAGCTGTTCCCCTGAGATCTGATCATTGTCCCTCAGGCATTGAGAGCATAAAGTGTGTTGCCACACCACATGCCTTATTGTACCAACAAGCTCTCTGATTGGATGAGACTGTGGGAAACTCCAGTCAGACCCAAACCCACACATTCATATGGAGATGTGGGACTATAAATAGGAGGGCTGAAGCCAGCAGAGATCAGATTCTCTCTACAGAGACCTCTACAGCACAGACATCCAGACATGGCACCTACAATCACTGCAGCAATGACCAACTCTCAGGAGCATCTGACTCTGACCCACAAGGTAAATTCAAGATCCAAGAAAACTGAACCCTTTCATTTGAAGATGTCTTCTTACACTAACATGCTTCTCAGAATAAGTTGACTAATGATTTTTCTTTTTCTTTCTGCAGCTCAGAAAGCCTCAGGTGGAGAAGTTACGCAGAGAGCGAATCAACAGCAGCATTGAGCAGCTCAAGTCTCTCCTGGGTCCAGAGTTCCTCAAACAAGAGCCAGACTCCAAGCTGGAGAAAGCAGACATCCTGGAGATGACAGTTTGTGTCCTCAGACGACTCCAGCAGCATCAGATTGTGAACTCAGCAGCTGTCAACAAGGGATTCTCCAGCTGTGTCCAAGAGACGACACACTTTCTGTCCAAACAGCAAGTGAACATGAAGTCCCAGAGAAGACTGCTGAACCACTTCAACAAGCTGCAGCCTTCCTCTGATAAGAACCTGAGAGAGGCTGACTTCTCTCCTCTGAGCTCCACAGTCCAGACCAGCAACACCAAAGAGAAGAGTCCAGTCAACAGCGCCCCCTGGAGGCCTTGGTAGACATCTACAGACTGGAGTTACTACCAGACAAACTGAGACGACCACATTGGACATACTGTATATTACTGGACTGAAATCTAGGAGAGTTTTTGAACATGTTTTCTTCAATTCTTGTCATGCATGTTGCATGATCCAAATCTAATTGCTTCAGCAATTGTTATATATCACTGTACTTTATGTATAGCTGGTATATGATCCGGTTACATTTGTAATCCTTTTATATTATTGATCATACTGATGAAAAACATTGACCTGTCCTATTGAAGACATATTGTCATCATGGATCTTCATTTGATATTTCATAATTGATCTGTTGTAAGATCTCATTTCTTATCCTTTCTTGTAAAGGTTTTCTTAATGTCACATTTTTCTTGTGATACTTTTATTACTCCCTGCATGTGATACATGTCTATATGTTTGACTGCACATCATGTGCAGCAACAATGTGGAGGAATTTATTACCTCTTGATAATTATTATTGATTTTGAATTAACTTGTTCATTTCTTGAACATTACTTTGGATCACTTCATGTGATTATTGATTAATGATCTTTTTTAAGATCAATATGTTTATCCTTTTATTATAAAAGGTTTGTTTGATGTATTCTCACAGTTTCCAGTGGGAATTTTATGTCATATATTTTCAGGCTCCAATTGCCTTTTTCTATTATTAAGAAAGATAAGATGTGTTGTAATGGTTTTTTTTTACTATTAGTTCTAATGTTTTGATACTTTGTGAGAAAATTCACATGGTTCAGTGAGGACTGTGTCCTCAAATATTATTTATGGTTTGTCTTTTATAAAGATGTTTGTTCCTTTACTCTCTTTGAGTACAGTGTGTCTTGTAGAAATCTACAAGTTGTCGTTGTTGTTATGTATCATCACCTCTAGAGGGAGCTGTGTTTTCTGAAATAAACAAACACTAAACTTGAACTTTTTGGTTTGTAAATTTGTCACCTGAAAACGAAACTTTGTACTTTAATTTTCATGATCAATATATCTGATAGAAGTCTCAATCATGGATTTATTAACAAGACCTTTTTAAGCACATATAGCAATGTTTATCCAAAACACAAATATTAAGAACACAAACTAAAAATAAGGACGTTCAATTTCTATTTGTGTTAAGGGGGGATAGTGCATCAAATATCACTTAATTTCATGTAGACACTAAAGTCATTTAAAACACAATGGGGGAAAGTACAGTAGAATAAAATACCTTTGCTTCAACAATATTTTAGTTTGGCTGTCAGTTGAAGTTTAACTTTAACCATTTCCCTCAGAGGTCTTACATGGTGTCTAATGAGATGCATCATAAGGCACACTTCTATTGTTCCTCCAGTGAAAGCAGTGAAAGGACAGAGTGTGGGAAAGCAGAGGAACCTCACTCACAGAGCCCTGTGGGAGAATAGATCCAGACCTTTGACCTGAAGAGAGACAGATTAAAAGAGAGCTCAGCTTTTAAAACTGGAACTTTCTTTACATTTTTCATCCGATTTCAAGTTTATCTCTTAAAGACGTTCTAATGAGTAAAAACGCATTCATATCTTTTTACATTATTGCCATTTAATCTGGTGAAAGCCATTAGCCATGAGAGTGTTATTTCAGTACCTTATGTGATGTGACCTTTTAAAACATATCTGAAGATATGATGACAAACTACATTTAATATTTAATGCCATGGACATGGGCATTGTTAACAGGGTTCTTAAACCTTGAAGTTGTTCAATGTAATCAACTCATCTGGCTGGTAGAAATATGAATAAGCTTGTGGTATAATATCAGGGATGTTATTGTCTAACTATAAGGGAATCTGTTGTTCAATTGGCAGATTTTCATCAACTTTGTTACTCTTGTTTTGCTAAAATCACCTGTGTTGACTGAAGAGTCCCAGATTAGAGAGGAAGGACCAGCCTTGGCAAGTCCAGTCTTTTGAGCAGAAAGAGCTGTGCTGACACATTGTAACTGACCCAAGAGTATGAATTTAATATGTTAATCATTTACTTTTTTGTTTTGGTAAGACTGTAAATGAATAACAACACTTTTTAAGTTTGTTTTGTCCCCCTATATCTCTTTTTAATTATGTGGTCACTTGAGCCATTAAAAACTGGAGCTTTAAAAATCTCTGAATGTTAAGTTTTGATCATCGTTATGAATCTTGTGTTTGGATCCTGAGGTGATATCCAGCATCAACTTCCCATCATATAAATTATGACCAGGGTGTGGCATGGGGAAAATCCTACAATGCTAAATTAAACACTGTAATTGGACAACAATTAAGAAATGTATAATATAACATTTGAAGTGGCTACACCAACTGCCAAAGACATCAGACTAACAAAGTCAATCCATAGTGGGGCACATGCCTATTTTCCACTAATGGTGGGAGTGTGGGAAAGCTCAAGAGGACAGAGTTAAGTATGAACGACATTTATCCCACCAGCAGCCTCGTAATTCTCAAAAGGGATTTGGCACACTTCATGAAACAGCTGCCTCTCAGGAAACCTCCCACCTTCATCTGTGAACTTAAATTAAGATCCATTTGGTTTTCTGTGAAGCATGTAATGAATGGAGGTAAAAATGTTTAACCTGCAAAGACAATTTAGATATTGCTAAAGAAACATAGATTGTTTTTTTTTATTTTATAGCACAGCTCTCTAAGAAAATGTGAAATTTGTTGGATAATAAAGCCAGCCAATGGCGTGCTTTCCCTCCAGATGGTTGGTGATGTCAGGCTCCGTTTCCATAACAACACACAGCCAGCATCTGCCACACAAGTCCCTTTTGTGGATCAATGACCACACCATACAGGGAGTCAGTGTGGGAAAGCACGTCCGAAGCTTTACTCACACCGACTACAAGGCACGTGTCAAATGACAGCTAGATCTGGACGTCAGCGTGATAATTGCCTCAAATTAATTTAGGCTGCTGTGACTGAATATGAAACTGCTTCTTAAGTTTTAAAGTTTGCAAAGTCTTTTGTTAATAATGAGCAGGATTCAAGCAACATATGTAGGTTAACAAGCACAAAATATTTAACAAAATTATCAATTGAAGATTAAATGTTGAAGTTAAATTTTCCTCAGTCATTACAGGGAATTGACAATTCACTGATTCCTCAAATTTTAACAAGGCATTTCATTTTGATGTTACTCATGCACTGTCTTTTGCAATTAATGTCAGTTCCTCACGTGTATGTTGGGGTGACCATCATGTGCTGAGTCAAAGTCATTGATCCAGCATCAAGCAGCAGACCTGCTCTCTCTACAGGGTCAATAATTTCCCAGATTCTCACAGAGCTCTGTGAGTGTCTCCCCATCACCCCCCCCCCCCCCCCCCCCCCCTCCCCAGTCCTCCACCTGTTCCCCTGAGACCTAACCATTGTCCCTCAGGCATTAACAGCATTCACCCTGCTGCATCCTCTATTGTCCCAACATGCTCTCTGATTGGCTGAGACTGTGAGAAACTCCAGTCAGACCCAAACCCACACATTCATATGGAGATGTGGGACTATAAATAGGAGGGATGAAGCCAGCAGAGATCAGATTCTCTCTACAGAGACCTCTACAGCACAGACATCCAGACATGGCACCTACAATCACTGCAGCAATGACCAACTCTCAGGAGCATCTGACTCTGACCCACAAGGTAAATTCAAGATCCAAGAAAACTGAACCCTTTCATTTGAAGATGTCTTCTTACACTAACATGCTTCTCAGAATAAGTTGACTAATGATTTTTCTTTTTCTTTCTGCAGCTCAGAAAGCCTCAGGTGGAGAAGTTACGCAGAGAGCGAATCAACAGCAGCATTGAGCAGCTCAAGTCTCTCCTGGGTCCAGAGTTCCTCAAACAAGAGCCAGACTCCAAGCTGGAGAAAGCAGACATCCTGGAGATGACAGTTTGTGTCCTCAGACGACTGCAGCAGCAGAATCACCAGCAGAGAAGACTGCTGAACCACTTCAACAAGCTGCAGCCTTCCTCTGATAAGAACCTGAGAGAGGCTGACTTCTCTCCTCTGAGCTCCACAGTCCAGACCAGCAACACCAAAGAGAAGAGTCCAGTCAACAGCGCCCCCTGGAGGCCTTGGTAGACATCTACAGACTGGAGTTACTACCAGACAAACTGAGACGACCACATTGGTCAAATATTACTGGACTGAAAAAGATTTTATGAAAATGTTTTTCTTCAATTCTTGTCATGCATGTTGCATGATCCAAATCTAATTGCTTCAGCAATTGTTATATATCACTGTACTTTATGTATAGCTGGTATATGATCCGGTTACATTTGTAATCCTTTAATATTATTGATCATACTGATGAAAAACATTGACCTGTCCTATTGAAGACATATTGTCATCAAGGATCTTCATTTGATATTTCATAATTGATCTGTTGTAAGATCTCATTTCTTATCCTTTCTTGTAAAGGTTTTCTTAATGTCACATTTTTCTTGTGATACTTTTATTACTCCCTGCATGTGATACATGTCTATATGTTTGACTGCACATCATGTGCAGCAACAATGTGGAGGAATTTATTACCTCTTGATAATTATTCTTCATTTTTAATTAAATGAAATGACTTTCAATTACTTTTTGTGATTCATCAAAGCAATCTGTTTTAAGATCAATATGTTTATCGTTTAATTATAAAACATGTTGTTCAATGTCAGACTGTCACGGTTGTCCAGTGGCAGTTGTTAATTTTCATATTCTTTGGATGTTTTTTGCATACTTTGAATATTAATACATTTGACTGATATGTTGTAAGGTTAAATGTTGATGTATTTTATTGATTCCCAATGTTTTGTTTTGAAGAAAAAGACATGCTTCAGTGAGGACTGTGTCCTCCAATATTGTGTATTGTTTGTCTTTTATAAAGACGGTTATTCCTTTACTCTCTTTGAGTACAGTGTGTCTTGTAGAGATCTACAAGCTGTTATTGCTGTGATGCATCATCACCTCTAGAGGGAGCTTTGAGACTTCTTGACTTATTGTGCCTTGTTGAATAAACAAAAACTTCAAACTGTAAAACTTTCGAATGTCATTTTGTGTCACACCTTTCTGAAGATGAAACATAAGCTATTCCTTCTTTTTTATATTCAATTAGTTTAAAGATCTGTTATTAATCAGTTAACAAAACAAAATAATTATAAACACATGTTAAAATACCTTTTCCCTGTAGAATCTACCAGTACAAACATCAAAAAGAAAAGTAATCATGTTTGATTACGATATCTCCTGAGGTAGGATACATAAAATAATTAGACCTTATTTAAATGGAGCCCATTGCAACATTAACATTTTGGTATATCTGTCATCTTAAGGTATTTTGGTATAATGTTTACCATGCGTGTCTTTAAATAGGTCTTACATGGTGTCTAAAGAGATGCATAATAAGGCACACTTCTATTGTTCCTCCAGTGAAAGCAGTGAAAGGACAGAGTGTGGGAAAGCAGAGGAACCTCACTCACAGAGCCCTGTGGGACAATAGATCCAGACCTTTGACCTCAAGAGAGACAGATTAAAAGAGAGATCAGCTTTCATATCTGGAACTTGCCTTACAACAAACCTCTGGTTACAAGTGGTCCTCTTCATCTTAAATATGTTTTAAAAAATAATGTAATTTAATCCAGAGAGAGCACAGTGCTCTTACAGTTAAACTAATACATTTGACCTGCTAGATTTTAGGATAGTGACTACCGCCATAAATGGAAGTGTTTCTCAGTACTACAACCTCATAATACTACAGCTTTGAAAGATAAAAACAAGCTGGTAGGCCACTGCACAAGTTCATAAACTGGCTATTTGAGACGAGAAATACACAGTATTAACATTACATAGTACATTACTGAGTACCTGGGGAAACTAATCAAGCAATAACATACTTGTTAAATTACTGTGATGTGACAATATATGGGTGGAAAATAATGAAAAGTAGAGCTTGAGGTCAATATAAATGTTTCTTACCATTGACACTTGAGAAGACCGTGCAGGGTGGCTGGTTAAATGTCTCAGGATAACGTCCTTCTCTCGAAGAGGTTCGCGTCTATTTGCCGACTTCAGCTTGGGATGCTTAGTTCTTCATGAATGTTCAGTACAAATGAAAGATGTATCCTTTAAAACGTCCCAACGGAAAGGTGTTTTATTTTACTTAAAGAGATGGCTGTTCATCTGCTGTTTATAAACTAACAGGGGATAAGAGGTACATACACCTGCTTTACGTTGTCATTAAAAAAAACAACCTTGGTTTTGGGAGTCTGACAGAGAGAGGCAGATTCAGATAACACCTGAGAAAAGTTAGCTGTTGCATTAAGTACAGGTGTTGGTTCTGCTGCTTCTGATGTCCCCATGTAATCTTGGATACAGTTCTTCCCTATACTGGCTAATGCTCATGTGTTTTTAGCTGTTGCACAAAGTTTTCTTGTCTCTCTTATATTGGTATGACTTGTATATAACTGGGCTTTGAACAGTGGACACTTGCCTGTACACATTGTATGTGCTAAGAAAGGCTTGCGCAACAATATGTAGCTTGACCATCTGCCTGTACTCATTCTTTTTGCCCAAACAGTGGCTAATATGAGGCTGCTGAATAACTTCAACAACCAAAAGAAGCACATCAATCACTTACTCAAAGAAGAAACTCTTTACAGACAGTTTCAAAACAAAACGTCTACTTAGCTAATTTATAACACCTTAAAATGGACAGCGTCAAGATGCCAAAAGGATGTGTGCTTTGAAAAGCATAACATATTCTAGCTAGCTAATGTTGCAACATGGGACTATAATGAAGAACACTTTAGGTTAAAACAAAGCTACTCACCACTCAAATGTGCAATGATGTCAGTGGTAAACCTCAGGAGAAATTCCTTTCACTCAATGCCACTGCCATTATGCTTCCTCCTCAAGGCCAGCTTCAGTGGACCTGCTGGGTGACAGTTTATGAGGGTTGGTTCCTTACATTTGAATGTTTATGTTCATGACTGTAACAGTTTATGAATGTTGTGATGCAACCAAATCTCTGTTCTTATTTTCTGTAGACATACAGGGAGAGGGTTTAGTTAGAATGGATATACTTTATAAATAAATAGAAATTACCTGTGTGGTGTGGCAGGGTCATTATTTTGTGGTTGAAGGAGCTGTGCTGCCTGAGAGCACCTGGGAAACATTACCTGATAGCTGTTGACATGCTCACCATTTGCCATCAGTAGTTATGATTGTCTTTTCCAGTGCCTTCTTACGACTGATGTAGACTTAGGTCCAAAGAAATGTAATGGAAAGATCTCCCTTTTGATCATAATTAGCTATCATATTACTGAAAACTGAAGGGATGTATAAGATGCACTCTTTCACATGGGTCTCAAATTTGGAAAAACCCCCTTTTTTTGTTTAAGACCAAAATGGCTCATTAATCTTTTTACGGCGCCAAACCCCTGTGTTGTGCTTGTGCACAGGACCCTGAAAACTTCCTTTTGTGGGGGAGCACATGCCTTGTTTCTGCTAATAGATGGAGTGTGGGAAAGCTCATGAGAACAGTAGTTGAATATGAGGGACTCCCATCCCACCAAGTAATCCTCTAAAGGGATTTGGCACACTTCAGGAAGCAGCTGTCCCCAGGGGATACCTCCCACCATCAATGTGCAGAGCTGGTTTTCATACTGGTTTACTGTCTGTGATGAAAATATGCATACCTGGAGTTTAAAATTGCAGAACAATGTTTGGATGCTAACAATTTGAAATTACATTTCTTGAGGGGGGAAATTATAGGGAGATTTTTGACAAAAATTCCACTAGGAGAGACTATCAGACTCAGCCAATGGCATGCTTTCCCTTCAGATGGTTGATGGTGTCAGGCTGTGTTTCTACATACAGCCATCTGCCACACAAGTCCCTTTGTGGATCAATGACCACACCATACAGGGAGTCAGTGTGGGAAAGTACGCTCAACTTGTTACTCACACCGACTACAAGGCACGTGTCAAATGGCTCTGTTAGGCTACATCTGGACAGCAGCATGATAATTGCCTTCATTTTATTTTTGGCGCCAAAAGGATGGTTCACAACCTTTTTAAAATTTCACAGGACTGTCTGGACAATATTGTTTCGCTGAAAAAACGAGACGAAGAAGCGTTATCAGGGTTAGAAAATGTACTGTTATCCCTTAGAAATTAAGTGATTAAGCCAGCTTAATTAGAATTTAGCCTAAAAAAGCAGCCTGACAAAACTTCTAATCCACTTTGCACTTATTTCTATTGTACATGTATTTCCTATCTTACAACGTTATAATTATCAAAAACTGACCATTGAAAGACAATGAAGAAAAACTGATGGGAATGTCTCAAGATTGACTGCAAGTTGTGTCCAAATAAATGTTTAGATTATCAAATTTTATATCTAATGTAACTTTACAGTCAGTCTCACACGTCTGTCTGTTAAGTTGATGAGCGTGTGCTCAGTCAAAGTCATTGATCCTAGCATCAGGCAGTAGATCTGATCTCTCTACAGGGTCAATACTTTCCCAGATTCTCACAGAGCTCTGTGAGTGTCTCATTCACGCCCCCCCAGTCCTCCACCTGTTCCCCTGAGACCTAACCATTGTCCCAGAGGCATTAACAGCATTCACTCCACTGCATGTCTTATTGTCCCAACATGCTCTCTGATTGGATGAGACTGTGAGAAACTCCAGTCAGACCTAAACCCACACATTCATATGGAGATGTGGGACTATAAATAGGAGGGATGAAGCCAGCAGAGATCAGATTCTCTCTACAGAGACCTCTACAGCACAGACATCCAGACATGGCACCTACAATCACTGCAGCAATGACCAACTCTCAGGAGCATCTGACTCTGACCCACAAGGTAAATTCAAGATCCAAGAAAACTGAACCCTTTCATTTGAAGATGTCTTCTTACACTAACATGCTTCTCAGAATAAGTTGACTAATGATTTTTCTTTTTCTTTCTGCAGCTCAGAAAGCCTCAGGTGGAGAAGTTACGCAGAGAGCGAATCAACAGCAGCATTGAGCAGCTCAAGTCTCTCCTGGGTCCAGAGTTCCTCAAACAAGAGCCAGACTCCAAGCTGGAGAAAGCAGACATCCTGGAGATGACAGTTTGTGTCCTCAGACGACTCCAGCAGCATCAGCTTGTGAACTCAGCAGCTGTCAACAAGGGATTCTCCAGCTGTGTCCAAGAGACGACACACTTTCTGTCCAAACAGCAAGTGAACATGAAGTCCCAGAGAAGACTGCTGAACCACTTCAACAAGCTGCAGCCTTCCTCTGATAAGAACCTGAGAGAGGCTGACTTCTCTCCTCTGAGCTCCACAGTCCAGACCAGCAACACCAAAGAGAAGAGTCCAGTCAACAGCGCCCCCTGGAGGCCGTGGTAGACACCTACAGACTGGAGTTACTACCAGACAAACTGAGACGACCACATTGGTCAAAGAATACTGGACTGAATTCTATGAGATTTATGATCATTTATTTTCCTAATAAGAAAAGTTTAACTCTTGTCATGCATGTTGCATGATACAAATCTAATTGCTTCAAGCAATTGTTATATATCACTGTACTTTATGTATAGCTGGTATATGATCTGGTTACATTTGTAATCCTTTAATATTATTGATCATACTGATGAAAAACATTGACCTGTCCTATTGAAGACATATTGTCATCAAGGATCTTCATTTGATATTTCATAGCTGATCTGTTATAAGACCTGCTCTTCTTTTTGCTCAGAAGGCAGTATTTAGCTATTTCCCTTTGTTTAATATGACATTTCCAAATGATATGAAGTAACAGTATCTTATCTATTATGAAATACTGCATCTCATCATGCATGTTGCATGAACCACATTTAATTGCATCTGATCTGTTGTAAGATCTAAATGTTTATCCTTTCTTGGAAAGGTTTTCTGTATGCCCCAATTTTCTTGTGAAAGAAAGTTGAAGTAATCATTTACAGTTTTCAAGTGATATCAGCATATCTTTATTTGCCGAGTCAGTTGACTTGAATGATCTGAAGAACAATGTGATCTGTTGTAAGATCCAATATTGATTTCTTTGTACACTAAGTAAGAATGTTTTGATACTTAAAAATTCACATGCTTCATTGAGGACTGTGTCCTCAAATACTGTGTTTTGTTTGTCTTTTATAAAGACGGTTGTTCCTTCACTCTCTTTGAGTACAGTGTGTCTTGTGGAATACTACAAGTTGTTGTTGTGATGTATCATCACCTCTAGAGGGAGCTTTTATACCTAATGTGGCTCATTTTGCCCGATTCAATAAACAAACTGCAAATGGTAAACTGTTTTGTTTCATGTCATTTGAGTTGAAACCTCATTATCAAGAGGAAAATATTCTACTTTTCTTCCAACATGCTTTTAGTAGAGGCAGTTTGTATCAGCTGACTGACAAAAGAAAGATAATTCTTACAACACAAGGTTGATTGAAGAACAAAAATGATCCATCACAATTTCTATCAAACAAGTTTTTTACAGAAGGTGAATGACAAAAATCAAGACTCATTTCATAGTTCATTAATATCTAAAGTCTCATGGGATAATGTACAGTACAACAAGACCTGCCGCACCAATATAACGGTTCTGTTGTCAATTAAAGTTTAATCCTCACCATGTCCCACTTTAAAGAGGAGAGGCATTATATCTAAAGAGATAAATAAAAGGCACACTTCTATTGTTCCTCCAGTGAAAGGACAGAGTGTGGGAAAGCAGAGGAACCTCACTCACAGAGCCCTGTGGGACAATAGATCCAGACCTTTGACCTGAAGAGAGACAGATTAAGAGAGCTCAGCTTTCAAATCTAAAACTTACTTTTAACCATACACCTGTCTTGAAGTGTTTCTATGATATGAATCAGCTTCAAAATCTTTTATACTCATTACTTTTAGAGAGAGTCAATATCTTTGGCACAGCATATATTAAAGTTTTCACATAGACTTTGTTAATCTGTTAAAACACAAAAAACTAAACATCTCCTACAGTAATACATAACAGATGTTTCTCAGAATTAAACCATGAAACTCAAGCTTTTGAACTGCAGGAAGCTTGATTACAAAGAAACTACACATGTCTGTCAACTTACAGGCAAGAAAACAAAGAATTTAGTGGAGCCCTAGGGCATCAAGGACATCAAGAGAAAAACATTCAAAAGTAATCTTAGGTAACAACGAACACAACTTAATAAAGCACCAAGATACTTTAGAAAAGGCACAGCTGCTAAATGCTAACATTTTTCTACAAATATTTGTTTACTATGTAAAAACAGCTAGTGGTGGATACATATTATGGCAATCTTTATCTCAATGTTAATTCTACTTACCAATTACAATTGATGACAAATGAGTGTCTGGTTAAAATGTCTCTGGTTAACAACCTTTAAGCTATGTTTAAGGATCTCTAAAAGGCATTTTTGTGTACTTTCCAACAGTCTTTATTGGTGAAAATTTCTGATAACACGGTTGCTGTAAACGGCTGAATATAATCTTATATTAAAAACTATCGCTGCTCTTTTGCCGTTTCTAATTTATATACTTCATTCATCCCTGAGGGGTAATTCTGGTTTACGCTCTGTTATTGAGAGACAAACTCCTCACACACATAGACCTGAATTACACACGTGCACAAACAGTCCCAAAGAACATGAATTAACAGAGAGATGTCAGAGAGGCTGCTACAAAGGGAGTGCGCCAGAGCTCTTGGGGGTTTGATACCTTGCTCAAGGGCACCTTGGCAGTACTCAGGAAGTCACTTGGCACCTCGCAACAACCGGACCATCTTCCACACTTTTTGTCCGTACTGGGATTTGAACCCATGTCGCTCCAGTTCCCAACCCAAGTCCCCACAGACTGAGCTATTGCCGCCCAAGGTCCATATACAACATGATTAAAACATTTTACAGAGACAAGTAGAAAGATTGAACATCTCCAAAGTTAGCATTTAAAGGTGAAGAGTTAAGTGCTTCCTTCGTTGCCACTAGCATATGCCTTGGAACTTGGAATATATTCCCTTAATTCTGACACTTTCTCAAGGTTCCATATTTTCTCAGTTGCTAAACTTAGTTTCCCAGCCCCTTTTATATGGGTCTAGCTTTAATGCTCTCCAACCCCAACAAAATAGGCTTCACTAATTATTAATCATAAAGGAATTTGGCATTTAATTGACATGTAATATACAATTCTAATTTAACACTTAATAAACCAAATAATTGAGTTATTTATTTTTAACCGTAATATATTAATTAAAGCACCACATTGGTTCTCACTGAAGATGGGGTCAATTCTTAGAAGGGCACATGCCTGTTTTCTCCTTATAAGTGGACTGTGATGAAGCCCTAGAGAGCAGAAAAGGGTGTTATCATCGACCCAACCCGTCAGACTAAAATTATTCTCCAAGGGAATCGGCACACGTCAGGAAATGTGGGCCCACATGTGCTCCCCTATAAACCTCCCACCCTCGTGTGAAAAGGTTATATTCACACAGTTTAACACGTACAAGTCAAAACTCTTACCAATCAATATCAGTGGTAAAGGTTGTATAAGAATGGTTGGACATTGAAATCATGACAAGAAATATATATTTTTTAAACGTATCTGAAATTCCTTGACAAGAATTCAAATTGTGCAAACTGTCTGAGACAGCCAATGGCGTGCTTTCCCTCCAGATGGTTAGTGATGTCAGGCTCTGTTTCTATAACAACACTCAGCCAGCATCTGCCACACAAGTCCCTTTGTGGATCAATGACCACACCATACAGGGAGTCAGTGTGGGAAAGTGTGCTCAATGTGTTACTCACACCGACTACAAGGAACGTGTCAAATGACTCTGTTAGGCTACATCTGGACCTCAGCAGGATGATGGCCATTGTTTTTTTTGGCTGCATTGAATGGGAAGCACATAGTTTAAAGTTTTAAAGGATTGCTTGAAATATCTTGAATTTCTGGGAGAGAATTAAAAAATTATCAAGTAAAAAAAGGTCAAACAAAATTCCCATTTCACAAGCAGCTGTGACTGTATAAATATTATGTTTTAGTGCATTAAAGGGACGTGACAAAATAGTTGTTACTATATTTAACGTTCATTTTCCCCAAAAGAAAATCATAAAATTGCACCAAAGTTCAAATGTAACCTTGTATTTTAAACAAAAGTAGGTTAAGATGCGTAAATGACCCTGTTTTTAATTGTCATGGAAAATCTAGAAATGTCTGTACTGCTTCGATATGGTAACATGTATAACTATATTACATACATTTTCTTTTACCAAGGATTCAATTTTTGTCAGTCTCACACGTGTGTGCAGTTTGATGAGCGTGTGCTGAGTCAAAGTCATTGATCCAGCATCAAGCAGCAGATCTGCTCTCTCTACAGGGTCAATAATTTCCCAGATTCTCACAGAGCTCTGTGAGTGTCTCCCCATCACCCCCCCACCCCCCCCCCCAGTCCTCCACCTGTTCCCCTGAGACCTAACCATTGTCCCCCAGGCATTAACAGCATTCACCCTGCTGCATCCTCTATTGTCTCAACATGCTCTCTGATTGGCTGAGACTGTGAGAAACTCCAGTCAGACCCAAACCCACACATTCATATGGAGATGTGGGACTATAAATAGGAGGGATGAAGCCAGCAGAGATCAGATTCTCTCTACAGAGACCTCTACAGCACAGACATCCAGACATGGCACCTACAATCACTGCAGCAATGACCAACTCTCAGGAGCATCTGACTCTGACCCACAAGGTAAATTCAAGATCCAAGAAAACTGAACCCTTTCATTTGAAGATGTCTTCTTACACTAACATGCTTCTCAGAATAAGTTGACTAATGATTTTTGTTTTTCTTTCTGCAGCTCAGAAAGCCTCAGGTGGAGAAGTTACGCAGAGAGCGAATCAACAGCAGCATTGAGCAGCTCAAGTCTCTCCTGGGTCCAGAGTTCCTCAAACAAGAGCCAGACTCCAAGCTGGAGAAAGCAGACATCCTGGAGATGACAGTTTGTGTCCTCAGACGACTCCAGCAGCATCAGATTGTGAACTCAGCAGCTGTCAACCAAGGATTCTCCAGCTGTGTCCAAGAGACGACACACTTTCTGTCCAAACAGCAAGTGAACATGAAGTCCCAGAGAAGACTGCTGAACCACTTCAACAAGCTGCAGCCTTCCTCTGATAAGAACCTGAGAGAGGCTGACTTCTCTCCTCTGAGCTCCACAGTCCAGACCAGCAACACCAAAGAGAAGAGTCCAGTCAACAGCGCCCCCTGGAGGCCGTGGTAGACACCTAAAGACTGGAGTTACTACCAGAAAAACTGAGACGACCACATTGGTCAAAGAATACTGGACTGAAATCTATGAGATTTATGATCATTTATTTTCCTAATAAGAAAAGTTTAACTCTTGTCATGCATGTTGCATGATCCAAATCTAATTGCTTCAGCAATTGTTATATATCACTGTACTTTATGTATAGCTGGTATATGATCTGGTTACATTTGTAATCCTTTAATATTATTGATCATACTGATGAAAAACATTGACCTGTCCTATTGAAGACATATTGTCATCAAGGATCTTCATTTGATATTTCATAGCTGATCTGTTATAAGACCTGCTCTTCTTTTTGCTCAGAAGGCAGTATTTAGCTATTTCCCTTTGTTTAATATGACATTTCCAAATGATATGAAGTAACAGTATCTTATCTATTATGAAATACTGCATCTCATCATGCATGTTGCATGAACCACATTTAATTGCATCTGATCTGTTGTAAGATCTAAATGTTTATCCTTTCTTGGAAAGGTTTTCTGTATGCCCCAATTTTCTTGTGAAAGAAAGTTGAAGTAATCATTTACAGTTTTCAAGTGATATCAGCATATCTTTATTTGCCGAGTCAGTTGACTTGAATGATCTGAAGAACAATGTGATCTGTTGTAAGATCCAATATTGATTTCTTTGTACACTAAGTAAGAATGTTTTGATACTTAAAAATTCACATGCTTCAGTGAGGACTGTGTCCTCAAATACTGTGTTTTGTTTGTCTTTTATAAAGACGGTTGTTCCTTCACTCTCTTTGAGTACAGTGTGTCTTGTGGAATACTACAAGTTGTTGTTGTGATGTATCATCACCTCTAGAGGGAGCTTTTATACCTAATGTGGCTCATTTTGCCCGATTCAATAAACAAACTGCAAATGGTAAACTGTTTTGTTTCATGTCATTTGAGTTGAAACCTCATTATCAAGAGGAAAATATTCTACTTTTCTTCCAACATGCTTTTAGTAGAGGCAGTTTGTATCAGCTGACTGACAAAAGAAAGATAATTCTTACAACACAAGGTTGATTGAAGAACAAAAATGATCCATCACAATTTCTATCAAACAAGTTTTTTACAGAAGGTGAATGACAAAAATCAAGACTCATTTCATAGTTCATTAATATCTAAAGTCTCATGGGATAATGTACAGTACAACAAGACCTGCCGCACCAATATAACGGTTCTGTTGTCAATTAAAGTTTAATCCTCACCATGTCCCACTTTAAAGAGGAGAGGCATTATATCTAAAGAGATAAATAAAAGGCACACTTCTATTGTTCCTCCAGTGAAAGGACAGAGTGTGGGAAAGCAGAGGAACCTCACTCATAGAGCCCACCCTCGTGTGAAAAGGTTATATTCACACAGTTTAACACGTACAAGTCAATACTCTTACCAATCAATATCAGTGGTAAAGGTTGTATAAGAATGGTTGGACATTGAAATCATGACAAGAAATATATATTTTTTTAAAGTATCTGAAATTCCTTGACAAGAATTCAAATTGTGCAAACTGTCTGAGACAGCCAATGGCGTGCTTTCCCTCCAGATGGTTGGTGATGTCAGGCTCTGTTTCTATAACAACACTCAGCCAGCATCTGCCACACAAGTCCCTTTGTGGATCAATGACCACACCATACAGGGAGTCAGTGTGGGAAAGTGTGCTCAATGTGTTACTCACACCGACTACAAGGAACGTGTCAAATGACTCTGTTAGGCTACATCTGGACCTCAGCAGGATGATGGCCATTGTTTTTTTTGGCTGCATTGAATGGGAAGCACATAGTTTAAAGTTTTAAAGGATTGCTTGAAATATCTTGAATTTCTGGGAGAGAATTAAAAAATTATCAAGTAAAAAAAGGTCAAACAAAATTCCCATTTCACAAGCAGCTGTGACTGTATAAATATTATGTTTTAGTGCATTAAAGGGACGTGACAAAATAGTTGTTACTATATTTAACGTTCATTTTCCCCAAAAGAAAATCATAAAATTGCACCAAAGTTCAAATGTAACCTTGTATTTTAAACAAAAGTAGGTTAAGATGCGTAAATGACCCTGTTTTTAATTGTCATGGAAAATCTAGAAATGTCTGTACTGCTTCGATATGGTAACATGTATAACTATATTACATACATTTTCTTTTACCAAGGATTCAATTTTTGTCAGTCTCACACGTGTGTGCAGTTTGATGAGCGTGTGCTGAGTCAAAGTTATTGATCCAGCATCAAGCAGCAGATCTGCTCTCTCTACAGGGTCAATAATTTCCCAGATTCTCACAGAGCTCTGTGAGTGTCTCCCCATCACCCCCCCACCCCCCCCCCCAGTCCTCCACCTGTTCCCCTGAGACCTAACCATTGTCCCCCAGGCATTAACAGCATTCACCCTGCTGCATCCTCTATTGTCTCAACATGCTCTCTGATTGGCTGAGACTGTGAGAAACTCCAGTCAGACCTAAACCCACACATTCATATGGAGATGTGGGACTATAAATAGGAGGGATGAAGCCAGCAGAGATCAGATTCTCTCTACAGAGACCTCTACAGCACAGACATCCAGACATGGCACCTACAATCACTGCAGCAATGACCAACTCTCAGGAGCATCTGACTCTGACCCACAAGGTAAATTCAAGATCCAAGAAAACTGAACCCTTTCATTTGAAGATGTCTTCTTACACTAACATGCTTCTCAGAATAAGTTGACTAATGATTTTGTTTTTTCTTTCTGCAGCTCAGAAAGCCTCAGGTGGAGAAGTTACGCAGAGAGCGAATCAACAGCAGCATTGAGCAGCTCAAGTCTCTCCTGGGTCCAGAGTTCCTCAAACAAGAGCCAGACTCCAAGCTGGAGAAAGCAGACATCCTGGAGATGACAGTTTGTGTCCTCAGACGACTCCAGCAGCATCAGATTGTGAACTCAGCAGCTGTCAACAAGGGATTCTCCAGCTGTGTCCAAGAGACGACACACTTTCTGTCCAAACAGCAAGTGAACATGAAGTCCCAGAGAAGACTGCTGAACCACTTCAACAAGCTGCAGCCTTCCTCTGATAAGAACCTGAGAGAGGCTGACTTCTCTCCTCTGAGCTCCACAGTCCAGACCAGCAACACCAAAGAGAAGAGTCCAGTCAACAGCGCCCCCTGGAGGCCTTGGTAGACATCTACAGACTGGAGTTACTACCAGACAAACTGAGACGACCACATTGGTCAAATATTACTGGACTGAAAAAGATTTTATGAAAATGTTTTTCTTCAATTCTTGTCATGCATGTTGCATGATCCAAATCTAATTGCTTCAGCAATTGTTATATATCACTGTACTTTATGTATAGCTGGTATATGATCCGGTTACATTTGTAATCCTTTTATATTATTGATCATACTGATGAAAAACATTGACCTGTCCTATTGAAGACATATTGTCATCAAGGATCTTTATTTGATATTTCATAGTTGATCTGTTGTAAGATCTCATTTCTTATCCTTTCTTGTAAAGGTTTTCTTAATGTCACATTTTTCTTGTGATACTTTTATTACTCCCTGCATGTGATACATGTCTATATGTTTGACTGCACATCATGTGCAGCAACAATGTGGAGGAATTTATTACCTCTTGATAATTGTTTTTGATTTTGAATTAACTTGTTCATTTCTTGAACATTACTTTGGATCACTTCATGTGATTATTGATTAATGATCTTTTTTAAGATCAATATGTTTATCCTTTTATTATAAAAGGTTTGTTTGATGTATTCTCACAGCTTCTAGTGGGAGTTTTATTTCAGACATTCCCAGACTTCAATTTCATTTTTCTATTATTAAGAAAAATAAGATGTGTTTTAATGTTTTTTATCACCTTAAGTTCTAATGTTATGATACTTTGTGAGAAAATTCACATGGTTCAGTGAGGACTGTGTCCTCAAATATTGTGTATGGTTTGTCTTTTATAAAGATGTTTGTTCCTTTACTCTCTTTGAGTACAGTGTGTCTTGTAGAAATCTACAAGTTGTCGTTGTTGTGATGTATCATCACCTCTAGAGGGAGTATCAAGATTTTTATGTGGCTCCTTATGTCTTCTTAAATAAACAAACAAACAAACTGTAATTTTTTGGTGTAAAGTCATTTTGTGTTTTCTCTGAGATGAAAGACAAACCTTCAACTTTCCATTTGATATTCAATTAATTGATTTAAGTGTGATTTATGAATTGATTGAGAAAATTAAGATTTTTATAAGCACATACACTTATTGATTTTTCCTAACATACCTCATTAGAACCAAACGGTAACCTGTAGTGTTGAAAAATGAAGCCATCGCAAAATTGCAAAATCCTGCAGTTCGTCAAGTGTCCACTTGAGGATAATGCAGGAACACTGGAAGTCACATACACAGCAAGAAAATGCAGTTTTTACAGCATAAATGAACATGTTTATACAGCCTGGTACAAAAAAGGAAATAGCTCAGATTTGTTATTGTCATCACTGACACACACTGTAGGGGGATGATTTTTTTTCTAAACAGCTCCGTTTTTATTTTGAAAACGTAGCTGACATGATTGACAGGTTCGTCAAGAGGTTTAAAACCCGCCTCAACTCCAGCTCTCAGCCTGTCGTTAGGTTGACTGAAAGTTAGGCTGAGACAGGATTTCCAACATGGCGGCTACTGCTGATGAGCCTCCAGAGCCCCCTGCAGGAACAGACGTCTGACGTCATAGGCTTCGTCCATTAAAATTTACAGTCTATGATATGCATTCAAACCATGGATTGAATGCATATTTTCTGTTCTGCATTTTAATGTTATGTAAATAATGTTTCAACTAAAGATATATAACAAGCTTTTTACTTTGTTTTATCAATTCGGTTTAGTCCTCAAAACAAATGGGGGAAAAAATATAACAAATATATTGACGTCACCAATATTTTGGCGAAGCTGTCAGCTTAAGTTTGATGTTAACAATCTTCCTCTTTTAAGAGGAGAGACTAATGAGATGCATAATAAGGCACACTTCTATTGTTCCTCCAGTGAAAGCAGTAAAAGGATAGAGTGTGGGAAAGCAGAGGAACCTCACTCACAGAGCCCTGTGGGACAATAGATGCAGACCTTTGACCTGAACAGAGACAGATTAAAAGGGAGATCAGCTTTCATATTTAGAACTTGCTTCAGATTGTTCATTTTGTTCCCATGATTCAAATCACCTCAAACATCTTTTTAGAGTGCTGTCTTTTCTACTGAAAGCAAATTTTCAGCACATATACTTGAACTTGAACCTGAACTTCTCTTTCAGGTAGATTATGTTAAAGGAGCAATATGCAAGACATACTGAATTTAATGATAAAGTGACCTTACTATATGATCAGACATTAAGAAAACATGCTATGCTGACAACAATGCAGCAGCCAGTTTGTCCTCCTTCTAAGTTTAGATTCTGGTCCTGAATGGTTTGTTTTTGTTTGGACCAGAGAAGTAAGCTGTTTAAAGAAACCCCCACATGGCCGTTTTGGACACCCCTTGGTTTGCCAGGCAAATGGAAAACCAACAGGTGTTGCAGCGATGGAAGCAGGCAAGAGAACTGGTTCAGATAAAACTGATTCTACCCGACCTCTAAAGACTCTGAATGTTTCTAACAAGCTCCACAGCCAGAAATGTGGTTAAACTAGGTTAATGTGCAATACGTGAATTTAAAAAAAATATCTTAACAGAAATCCTTTTGCCCGCCATGTTGATGATGAATATGACGTCAGGTCAGCAAGCCAGGCACAAAATTCTTTCACGGAATTTATGAGTTCTTGTTCCGACAAAGCAAAAATTCACTGGCATTTTCCAACTTGGAAACATATTTTTCCAACACTTTTTCATAGGCACACATCCCTGACTGACTAAAAATGGCTCTGTGACCCACTTTTGGGTCCAGACCCACCAGTTAGGAACCAAGGATCTAGACTTCAGACCTGTTAGTTGGAGTGGGAAAAAGAACTGACACTAAACTAACACTAGACTGTTGAATTACTGAAGTATCAACGAAAAGCACCGACCTCAGAAATTTGATCAGAGAAGTAACTCTTTATAATTTAAACATATTAGGCTCCTGTCTAATTAGCTACATTCATTATTCAACAACAAGGAGAGCAACAGTTTGACAGAGGACACTTGTGCGCCATTGTAAAAAAAACAAAAAAACAAAAAAACAAGGTAATATAGCTTGATTATGTTACTCAGAAGTAGGCATGCAATATAGCTAACTATTTGGTAAAAATTATAATAAGAAAGATTTAACTTACAGCTACTCACCATAGGAACTCAGAGGGATAACGAGCAAAAATAAATGGTCTCAAAAGGTTTTTCGTCGTCATGGCTACTGTAAAAGGGATGGGCGGTTAGTGACGGTTGGTTCATCCTTGTTCGGTGAAGACGCAAACAAACCTCTTTGCTGCTTATATTAATGATAATGTGCAGGCAAACATTATTAGATATAGGTCTACTTACTTTACTTTGAATCCTTGAAACACCTTGGGCGTACTTACATGGAGCAGCAGGTCGAAGTTTTTTTCCAGGTTGGGTTTCCAGACAGACCGACCTTGACGGATGTTAGCGGGCAGCCATTAACTTTCTATGTTTTCCATTTGGTGTCGCCGTTTCTTCATTTTTTATGTTTATTAGTATCCACAAGTGTTGCCCTTGTAGGCTACATAAAATGTGCAAAACAAGTCATAAGACTGTGGAAAACTGTCTTCTAAATTAATTATTGTCCATAATTAGCTATTTCATTTCCGGTGTTTTGGGAGATTTTGCACTTCGATTATGACCCGAGTGGACGAAACCAGGTAACAAAAGTTCCGCCCTAATATTTACACTTTTAACTCAGAACAGTAAATACAGGAATTTTTAAACTCCTTTCTACGATTTAAATATTCCAAAATTTGCATTCCAGATTTTTCCATACGCCATTTATATCTGATATTGAGATACGAAAACATAGGATAAGCTCAAATTAGATAAGATAAGATAATATTTTATTGATCCCTGAAGGGGAAATTCAAGTGTTCCTGCAATAAAAAGACAATAAAATAGCGTGTAATTGAGTACCAATAAAAAAAAAAAAATCACTAAAAATCAATAAATTGTAGGCCTATTTACAATTTCTACTAAATAGGTTATAAAATAACTACACCCTTCACGCCCATTAATGGCAAAACAAAAACACTATACAGTACTTTCTCACATGTTGCGCAATAAGTGGCTAGTTAGAGTTACGGGTTATGAGATAAAGTGACACAGTAGCCTGTGATTACTAGCAGCAGAGTAAAGCAAATAGCAGTGTGCATAAGAAGTTAGTTAAACATAAATACTTGCATAATATACAAGCGCCACTAAAATTGCTCTGTAAAGTGTGTCACTCTGTCCCTAAACACTGCACGTGTATTGGATCCTAATCAATGTGTAAAGCTGAAGAGCAGACTTGAGCTCAAGAGACTCCCATCCCACCAGCACCCGAGTAATCCTCTTGAGGGAATTGGCACACTTCAGGAAACAGATGCCCCCTCTAAAAACCTCCTGTCCTAATGTGTGCAGAGCTGTTTTTTTAAAATCAAGATGATTTTTTTGTAATTTAACATATTAATTAATTACGGCGGAATTACTAATAATGATTGAAAAACTTGAAATCTGAAATGGAAATCATTTTTTAAAGAGTTTATAGTGAAATTCCTTGACAAGAATTCAAATTTAGCAAACTGTCAGAGACAGCCAATGGCGTGCTTTCCCTCCAGATGGTTGGTGATGTCAGGCTCTGTTTCTATAACAACACTCAGCCAGCATCTGCCACACAAGTCCCTTTGTGGATCAATGACCACACCATACAGGGAGTCAGTGTGGGAAAGTGTGCTGGACTTGTTACTCACAGACTTTAAGGCACGTGTCAAATGACTCTGTTAGGCTACATCTGGACCTCAGCATGATAATTGCCTTTGGTTTTTGGGGGGGTTTGTGCATGCCTCTAAGACATTTTTAAAGTCTGATATAAATCTAAAAAAATCTTGTCATTCTGAAGAAGAATTATTCAATAATGTTGATAATTAAACTAATAGGATCTAAATTACTGTTTAAAATAAAGATGTAACCTGCTTGAATTATGTTTTGGCTCAAATAAACAGCTTAACAACAAGAACAAGTATTCATCAAAGTTTTATATTTTCCTCTTGTAATGCATAAATTCCATTGGTTATACTATTTATCATAGTGACATTCGGGTATATTTACAAGATTGCTTTACTTAATATTGTTGGTATAGATACAATCATATAAAATCAGCAACCACAACTGTTCAGTCATTATTTATTTAAATAACATCAAATTTATATATTACTTTCAACCCCAGGTTCCACACCTGTGCAGGTTGATGAGCGTGTGCTCAGTCAAAGTAATTGATCCCAGCATCAGGCAGTAGATCTGATCTCTTCAGGGTCAATACTTTCCCATGCGAGTGTTTCTCCCAAGTCCCCCCACCTGTTCCCCTGAGATCTAATCATTGTCCCCCAGGCCATGAGAGCATTCAGCGTGTTGCCGCCCTACATGCCTTATTGTCTCAACAAGCTCTCTGATTGGCTGAGACTGTGAGAAACTCCAGTCAGACCCAAACCCACACATTCATATGGAGGTGTGGGACTATAAATAGGAGGGATGAAGCCAGCAGAGATCAGATTCTCTCTACAGAGACCTCTACAGCACAGACATCCAGACATGGCACCTACAATCACTGCAGCAATGACCAACTCTCAGGAGCATCTGACTCTGACCCACAAGGTAAATTCAAGATCCAAGAAAACTGAACCCTTTCATTTGAAGATGTATTTTTACACTAACATGCTTCTCAGAATAAGTTGACTAATGATTTTTGTTTTTCTTTCTGCAGCTCAGAAAGCCTCAGGTGGAGAAGTTACGCAGAGAGCGAATCAACAGCAGCATTGAGCAGCTCAAGTCTCTCCTGAGTCCAGAGTTCCTCAAACAAGAGCCAGACTCCAAGCTGGAGAAAGCAGACATCCTGGAGATGACAGTTTGTGTCCTCAGACAACTGCAGCAGCAGAATCACCAGCAGAGAAGACTGCTGAACCACTTCAACAAGCTGCAGCCTTCCTCTGATAAGAACCTGAGAGTCCAGACCAGCATCAGCAAAGAGGAGAGTCCAGCCAACAGCGCTCCCTGGAGGCCGTGGTAGACACCAAGACTGAAGTTTCTACCAGACAAACTGAGACGACCACATTGGTCAAAGAACACTGGACTGAAATCTTATGAACTTATTCTTCTGTGTGTACAGAAGGCCTTTTGTTTTCATGCTTAGTGATGAATTTCCTCAGGGAATTACTGTAACATTGTCTTTCAAGTTTAAAAAGAGACTCCCTTCTCATGCATGTTGCATGATTTAAATCTGATTGCATCTGCAATCATTGTCATAGCTCAGTGTTCTTGCTGACATTGAATAATGAACCTTAATCTCTGTGATTAGACAAAAGTGATCTTTTGTAAGATCAGAATGTTTAACCTTCTTAACATCACAGTTTCATGTGATTCTTTAAGAATTCACCACATCATGTTTTTAATGATGGTGATTCTTTTTAGTGGTAACGATCATGTCGGTCAGAAGTTATATTTGTCCTTTATTAGGTCAGCTTGTAACGTCATTCCTTACCTTTATGTGAGGTTTTATAAATGATCTGTCCTAGGATCAATGTAGGCTTTTATTCCTAAAAGGTGTCTTAATATCCCTCTGTCACTTAGTGGCTGTCATATGTCTTATATGAGTATTCAGGTATTCAGCAGTTTTGAACCTGCTGTGATCAGAACAATCAGATCTGTTTAAAGATCAGATTTTAATGTCTTGCTTTTTTTAATTTAAAGCGAATCCTGTTTATTTTTTGAAAATGATGATTTACCCGTCTGTGAATCCTTCTCATTATTGTCTCGTCTTTTATAAAGACTTTTCCTTTGTGATGTAGACGTGATCTTCCGGATGTTGTTGCGATGTTTGATCATCTACTCACAGATTCTCGTGGCTCTTTGAATAAACAAAGATTGCCTATATCAAATCTTTCTCTCGTGTCATTTTCTTGTTCTCCCTTTTAATAATCTGTGCAGACAGACACTTGGTCACTCCAGAGAAAACAACTGCATGTCACTCTGTTACATGTTAACTAAAACAGACAGTCCTAACAATGTTTATTGAGTTACTTAAACAAGATACACTCTCAAGTAAGATATACTTAGCTTAATAAAGTCATTGTCATTCCCATTACCTATCACAATGACTATAAGCTAATTTTGTCAATTAAAGTCAGCCAACCAGAATCAATCCAATGCTAATTAAGTTTGATCCATGTATTGCATTTTTCAACATCAAGCACAGAGAGTGAGAGGTCGACACAAGAGTCAACAACACCAAGACTGACTTCAGTTTCTAACAAACATTTACTAACACAGACTCACTTGAGTTTTAAACACAATCTAACTACTTTAATAAAGCACACAGATTCATATCTGCTTTAAGAAATCATTCAATCCAACAGAAGACTCCGGCGGCAGTAGCTCAGTCCGTAGGGACTTGGGTCGGGAACTGGAGGGTCGTTGGTTCAAGACCATAATATGGAAGTTGTTCTGGTAGCTGGAGAGGTGCCAGGGCACCTCCCGAGCACTGCCGAGGTGCCCTAGAGCAAGGCACTGAACCCCAAACAGTCTGGTGCGCTCGCTGTGTAGCAGCCTCACTCTGACATCTCTCCACTAAAGCATGTCCACAGGTCCTGTTTGTGCATGTGTGTAAATCAGGCGTGTGTGTGTCAGAAGCATGCCTATGCATGTGCATGTGTAAACCAGAATTTCCCTTTAGGGATGAATAAAGTAAAAGTGTTTGGAGGTAAGCCCTCAGTAGCTGAATACCTCAGCTGCACATGGGATTTATTTTTATTTGCTCTTTTCTTTGTCAATAACATATAATGAGAAGTAAAATACCTGCAAAGATTTGAGCTGTTTCAGTGTATCTTTTATTCATAATTTGGTCTTTGGCTTTACATCTCGCACAACAAGGCAACTTCAGTGTTCTTACATAATACTCTAAAGAAATGGTTCTCAACTGGTTTAGTCTCAGGACCCACCACAAACTCTTTTTTGCAACCCAAATTTCTGCAATCAATCAGATTGATTTAATCTCAGAAGGTACAAAACAAACATGTTTAAAAAGCGATTCTTAGACTTTTTGACACCTTCACGACCCACTGAAAACGGCTCCATGCCCCACTTTTCAGTCCCGGCCCACCAGTTGAGAAGACATGCTCTACGCACTTGATGATCAGTTTGTTTGTTGTGTGTATGTGGTTAGAGTGCAAGTGTGTGTGCGTGTGTTTGTTTTGTGTTACGCTCTAAAGGCTGGTTTCAGGATCCTTACATAAAAGAAAAACGGACAAAGGTCATGACTTTTATGTTCAGCATCATAATCATAATAATCCTCCAGAATCATAGTCAGTTTTTGTGATGTGATAACTGATAATGCATGTTTTCTCTTGATTTAATCCTTTAATATTCACTTTAAAAGAGGAGATAATGTTTTGTTTCCGTGTCTGTGATAAAAATCTTTCTGTTTTTGTTCATTATTCTCTTTCAGCCCACTGAGAGAAGCTAATGCCAGCTAACGTGCATTCAGGTTAAGGTGGTTTTAGCTCCTGTCCATCTGTCTGTGGGTCTATCTGCAGGCTGTGGAGGGGCTCAGGTTCCCCCTCCTCCCCTGCCCCTCCTCCTTCTCGGCGCTCACAGCTCAGCACAGGGCTGGACGTGCCCCGGTCACACGCCCTCCTCTCTGTGTGTGGAGCTGGGAGCCGCAGAGGCACACGGCTTCCCACACTTCTGTATGCAGGCCGCTCAGCTGCGTGCACAATAGAAGTGTGTCTGCTCGCACAAAGCCTCCGGACTGTTCTCAGGCTGCAGGACGCCGCACAGACAGGCCATCTGGTTCAGCTGCTGAGACACACAGGCAGAAAATATCAAAACTTTAACCAACTTTGTCAGTGTTTGGGTCATAAGTATCGAGCAAAAGTTGAATATAAGTTTCATTATTTTCTTATTCATGGAGTATAACTCTCTAAATGTTTATTCTTTATTTAAAGTTTTGTTTAAAAAAATTAAAGATTTGCACAGCAACATCTAAACATCTAGTGGCAATATTTCCTTCAAAATAATGGTCCAGGTCTTTTTTTTTTATATGAACAGGACTTATTTGTACATGTCTTTAAAATATGAATTCGTATTTTTTGATGCCATCGAGACTTAGTTTCATTTTTTCTTTCCTTAAAGATGTGTAGCCTGAAGAGTGATAAGATGACACATTGATCTGAAATAAACAGAAACACCAGGTTAAATTTAGCAAATATAATGAAAATTACAACAATAAAAACAATAAGATGTGAGAAATCAGTGAGTTAAATTGATCAGTTAGACAAGACAAATACAGAAAGTAAAAAAAAAAAAAAGTCAAGGATAAAGCAGGATGTTTAACACTTACCTAAACAAGACAGAACTTTTCTTTCTTCTCAGTTTTAATCAGATTTTGTATTATTTGATGATGTCATCAAGACTTTGTGATGTTTAACTCATCTCAAGTTGATTCATCTAAAACATTACATACAAATAGACAAAAAAAAACTACACAGCAAGAGACACAACTTCACAAAGTTAATAAAGGCAAAATGTCAAAATAGTTCATTTAATTAAAATAACAATTTTGATTTGTAAACATAGGGCGCTCTCATAAACCTTTTTTATTTTGTTCACAGGAGAAGCATTAAAAATAAAAATAAAACCTCAATGATCTGTCTAAAACTCTGCAGCAATGTCTTTGGTTTTACTTGAAAAAGTTGAACATTGATATAAGGTTTTATTTGGATCTCACACTCTTTAATATCAAATGTCATTAAAGAGTCAAATTTTGGTGGGAAAATGTTCCCGTGTCCACCTCAGGAAGAGCGTTTTCCCACTGACCTCAGGGATGTATGGCACACAGATAAAGCATCCCACCTGTTCTCTGTGACAGGCATTAAATTCTCCCCATTGTCCCGGGATCTGAGCCTCCTGATTGGCTGAAGAGCTGGGAGAGAGCGCCCGATGAGGAGCATAAAAGCAGGTCAGAGAAGCAGAAGTCAGCACACACGTCCTCTGAACCTCCACAGGCAGCCAGCTGAACCTCAAAGCAGAAAACTCCAAACTCCAAACTGGAAATGTCTCTGTACGCAGACCTCGCTCTTCAGGACAGCGTGAAGGAGCAGCTCTTCAGGTGAGGATCAAACCACATTATGAACATGTCTCCTTTGTCAATATCTGATGCTCCTCTTTTTTTCTGAATTGAAGAACATGTTGCTAAGAGTCCTGCCCTTTTTTGTTTGTTTTCAGGTGTAAACTCAGCATGCTGGAGAAGAAATGCAGCACAGCTCTGGAGAAGCTGAAGGCTCTGATCGGAGAACACCTGCAGAACGGGATCCAGGTGACAGACCTCCTGGAGAAAACAAAGTCCCTGTGCACCCTGAGGAAAGCTCTGCTGACACACAACGGATACTCCAAATACTCCAGGGACATTTTACGTCTGTTTCCCGATGCAGAGGAAGACCTGGCTCCACTCTGCTGTTGAGGATGAAGAAAAATGGACTTCCCTAAACTGCATTGAAACAGTGCAGTTTGGAACTACAGATTTTGGTGTCACCAGCTGCTGACGCTGGTTTGTCTGCAGAAAATCTGATCATTGCTAAAAGATGCTTTTTCTGCATCGAGAGAGATCTACAGATCGGCCTCAAACTGAGCGCGAAGAAGAGATTATGAAGATATCACTGACTAGAAAGAGAAGTCTCCCTTTTTAAAACATTTTCTGCTGCTATACTTGTGAGATGTTTTTTTAAATTTTTGTTTGAATGAGACCATAACAGATAAACGTGGTCCGTTCACTTTGCAGGAATTGGATCCTTACATTAAAATATTTAGGACCAAAATGTTGTAAACTTTTATGGCTTAAGTGCAGAAAGAACTCTGCTTAAAAATGTTCAGCCAAACAGAGATTGAAGATGATGAAGCTGTATTTGCTATGAGTACAGTTTGCATGTTTACTGCCTTGTTTCAAGGTCTAATTTATCAAACCCTTAAAAACAAACCTTTCTTCTGAAAAGGGATTTTTGTATCGTTCCGTGTATGCCATGTATGCATATTTTGATTTATTCATCATGTTTTGATTTTTATTCATCCAAAGTGGATTGAAATTTGTTTTTTGGAGTTTTTTTGGATTTCAAGGAAAATAAATATTTGAGATATTACAAGTGTTGTCATGTGGTCTTACTCGGAGCAAGTTTGAAGCTCTAAAAAAAAAAGAAAGATGGAGATTTCACTTTCATTCTGTTCAGAAAATTTAACTTAAGGGAGCTTATGTTTATCGTAGTTCAACAATGAAAACAACATCATGTTATGCTCCTCAGTGGTGATTTTAGAGTCTGGTGGGGTCCTGGGCAAAAATCATTTGGGGGGGGCTTTCCAACCAGCGTTCATCACCATCATGTCTGCCAGTGTCCCAACGCTCACTCACACAGCAATAATGCAACACTTAACAGGGCAATGAGGGTGAGTGCTGTCAGATGGGGCCCCCTTAGGGAGGTTTCCTACTGTCACTGCAAAATTAGCACATTTGGGTTCCACTGCTTTGGTTTAAGTTTGTGAGTCCTATGGGGCCCCCTACTGGTCTAGGGTAGTTGCCTGCCATGCCTGTTGAGAAGCAGCATCTCTGATGCTCCTTTACAGTCGCTTTCTTAACAGCTATCACTAAATGTTTCCAAGCAGGGAACAAATCAAAGGAAGAAAATGAATGTAATGGAAAACAATTTAACAAATTCATTAAAGGGTCTATATGTAACTTTCAAAAATACTGTGTTTGTAGTGAGACCGCATGGCTGTTAGGCGAACTGCACCAGTAACATGTTGCTCGCTCTCCCTCGCGTGCTCGTCATACGTGCTCGTACGTACACAAACCAGCATCATCATCGCTGGATATTTACCAGCATAATGTTTACAGAGGAGGTAAGTGAGCATACACATGTGAAAGTCTGTGAAGGAGTCTGTGTTGTTCTTGAGGCCGGTCGTTTATGTGTACTAACAGATTCCATATTAGATTAATTCTCCATCCTACAAACGACAGTCTCGGCAGGCACCGGCTGAGAGTGTGTGATGAGTTTGTACTGTTGATCTCGGTAAGCAGAGTGGAGTGAGGAGGACGTTGAGAACGCGTATATAACATCACTTCCTGGAGCTTTCGCAGAAAATATGACCCGGGGAAACGTTTTATACAGGCAACACAGATAGACAGTGAACATCTACTTTTTCACATCAGTTAACCGTTTGCTTATTAATGGGCAATAAAAAACGATTTATACATGTAAAAGGTTACATATAGCCCCTTTAATATAGCCTTTACTTTCTCTGGATCTCTGACAGGGTTAAGAAGAAGACACGTAACAATTAAAAACAGGACTCATTACAGTACTGTTTTGAACCGATTATCATGATGAAGAACAAAAAATATTAAAATATAATTTTCAATTGTTACAATGAGTTCTTCAGCCTAGCGTACCCCCTTCTCAGACCTCTGCCTACTTTTTTTAAAATCATTTTTAAGATTATTCAGAGGGGGGACCTGAGTCTCAAAGCTTTGCATCAACAAGAGAGACTGACATGTCAACTTTCCACACATACCATCTAATAATCAAATGAAGCAGCATCTTTGACAATAACAGAGTTCATCCCAACAGTTTCTTATCGATAAAGACATGAGGAGTCCATTTTGAAGGGCCATTAAAAGCAGAAGACTAAATTACTGCACATTATGTTTGTCTTTTGTGACACCTCATTCAGCATTGATTCTAGACAGGATGAGAAATAACCTGTTAGCTCACAGCTGACAGGTTGAACCTGCAGCTTACTCCGTCCTATTCTCCTTCATACACTTCAAGCATCTTTTAGAGTTGTAGAGAAGATGTGTGGAAAAAGGCTGAAACCCTTTTATAACACTGAACAAATGAGGAGTGGTACATTTTTACGAAATGCAACATCCAGAAACATACTGTTTGAAGGTTAAAGGTGCACTATGGAGTTTTGGTAGAGAAATGTGAAATTTGGCGACATGTACAGATTCTGTGGTATATGTTCATAACTCTACACATAAACTGTCCTCAGAGGACAATTTAGTCCCTGTAAAACTGTTCGAAGATAAAATGCTACAGGACAAATTATGGTGGAGGTCCACACAGTGAACCTGTAACTATCCTGGTAGATTTTCAGTGTTTCAGAGACCCATTTTTTCCTTTGAATAAAGTTTGTGTATAAAATATTGCATAGAATTGTTTCAGTTTCCCAACTTTCAAATTTCACTACCAAACCTCCATAGTGCTCCTTTAAAGTCTGCAGCTTTATGATGACCTCAAAGGTGATTAAAAAAAAGACAAGAGAAGTCAGCTTTAAATGTTGTTTTTTGTGATTGTTTAATTTCGCGTCACTTGGCTTGAAGAGATACATTCACGACGACACGTTTTCCAAACAGAAGCCTTCACAGAAGGAGCAGTGCTCTCACTCACAGAGTGATGAAGCAGCACGTTTGTCTTTATGAATATTATCACGCTCTGAATACCTCTGCTTAAAATACAGAGATGTCTAAAGACATGTCAGAGGTTCAGTTCAATAAACACAGCATGTGAACATCACATATAAATCTTAAACATGTTTAACATGACCAACCGAGTCTCCGAAATGGAGACAAAGTACTAACATCACTGTCAGCATCACCGACATTTAGACTCTTTTTCCCATTGGGAAGAAAAGTTATTACTTCACAGAGTAACATCTAATACAGAATAAATCACAACTTCTGAAATAAAAAAAAGAAAGAATTCTTTTGTCTCCAAATATCACAAAAAAAAAACACAGAATCAGCCTTCACGAAAGGCACAAAGAGTGAAAAGTTGCATAACATATGCAAAAACTCTTCAATACAACACAACAAGTTCAAAAGTCCAACATATTCATTCAAATTGTGTCTACCACGGCCTCCAGGGGGCGCTGTTGACTGGACTCTTCTCTTTGGTGTTGCTGGTCTGGACTGTGGAGCTCAGAGGAGAGAAGTCAGCCTCTCTCAGGTTCTTATCAGAGGAAGGCTGCAGCTTGTTGAAGTGGTTCAGCAGTCTTCTCTGGGACTTCATGTTCACTTGCTGTCTGGACAGAAAGTGTGTCGTCTCTTGGACACACCTGGAGAATCCTTGGTTGACAGCTGCTGAGTTCATAAGCTGATGCTGCTGCAGTCGTCTGAGGACACAAACTGTCATCTCCAGGATGTCTGCTTTCTCCAGCTTGGAGTCTGGCTCTTGTTTGAGGAACTCTGGACCCAGGAGAGACTTGAGCTGCTCAATGCTGCTGTTGATTCGCTCTCTGCGTAACTTCTCCACCTGAGGCTTTCTGAGCTGCAGAAAGAAAAACAAAAATCATTAGTCAACTTATTCTGAGAAGCACGTTAGTGTAAGAAGACATCTTCAAATGAAAGGGTTCAGTTTTCTTGGATCTTGAATTTACCTTGTGGGTCAGAGTCAGATGCTCCTGAGAGTTGGTCATTGCTGCAGTGATTGTAGGTGCCATGTCTGGATGTCTGTGCTGTAGAGAGAATCTGATCTCTGCTGGCTTCAGCCCTCCTATTTATAGTCCCACATCTCCATATGAATGTGTGGGTTTGGGTCTGACTGGAGTTTCTCACAGTCTCAGCCAATCAGAGATCTCGTTGGGACAATAGAGGATGCAGCAGGGTGAATGCTGTTAATGCCTGGGGGACAATGGTTAGGTCTCAAGGGAACAGGTGGGGGATCGGGGTGGGGGGGGTGATGAGGAGACACTCACAGAGCTCTGTGTGAATCTGGGAAAGTGTTGACCCTGTAGAGAGAGCAGATCTGCTGCTGGGATCAATGACTTTGACTGAGCACACGCTCATCAACCTGCACACACTTTGGGAAATAAACATCAAAATTAATTACATGATCATTTTGTGAAAACCAAATATGCATTAATTTCTGCTTTATATAATGCTCTCTCTAGATGAGGTGGTTTCTAGTTTTAAAAGCCTCAACATCAGAAAATAATATGACCACATTTCCAGCGTTGGATTGATACCAACTCCGTCTAGCTCAAGTCTTTCTTTGCTTTACTCACTTTATGGATATTTGTGTGATTGTCCATGAAATGTGCTCACAAATCGTCCATGCAGACAAATCGTAGGAATAAATGTGCATATACTTCATCCATCTTTTTCTATATATTCATCTTTATTTTGACTTTTGCTTCTGAAATTGTTCCATACTTTTACTTTTCATACTTTCATTGTTACTCCTGTTTTTCTCATACATCTATCATTATGTATTACGCATATTTGGAATAAAGATATCAATAAATGAATGAATGAATGAGTACGGCTACATGTGTGAATGCCGTCTATAGACGTTTTCTCATGTTTTTTTGCATGCAAAAGATTAAAATAATGATTTTCATGTGGTAAAAATGGTTTTAAACTTTCAACATATCATGTAAGGCATTGAACATTTTCTCTAATTTATTGGATAAATGTAATACATCGGGAGGATTTCATATTTTGACCCAAAATAATTCACTTAGTTTTATATAAACCATTCCAGGCATGTTCATACGGGGCCATTTTGTGATGTTGTAAATATATAAAACAAAAAAATATATATATATATAGGCTATATCTATGTTTGTGTGAAGGCACCAAACAGAGAGACATCTCTGATTCTGATAAACATGTTATGCAGTGTCTCAGATTTTGCAGTGAGCTGATTTTTAACAGTTCTTGCAAAGTTAGACTCCTCTGTCTACGATGCATCATAAAGTATATAAATGAAGATGAAGATGAAGATTTTCCTTTGATTGCAGCTTCTATAACAAAGCTTTCACTTCAAAGCTAAGTCTTCTTCACCATCAGCATCTCCTCGTCAATTCAGGAGTGGTCTCCTTTTTATCCTCCCTGTCATAATAAACAGCGAGGAATGCAGAGGCTCTGAATATAAAGGAGGGGGTGACAATAAAGAAAAGAGAGCCTCTGAATGTTCATTAATCCTAAACATGTCTGCATTCCTCATAGACGTTTAAAAAAATAAAAGATCCTGGTGATGACGAGCCTTGATGATAGGAATGTCCATTCACAGGCAGCGAGAGAGCGAGCTAGTAAACTGACTCCATAATTAATGTGATGTCTGTCTGGCAGACACACTTCTTTTGTTTCCTGCGGGCCGTGAATGGAGAGAGTGTGGGAAAGCAGAGAAAACTCACTCACACTCACTCAGACAGACACAGACAGAGAGAGAGAGAGAGAGAGAGAGAGAGTGAGAGTGAGTGAGTGAGAGAGAGACAGAGACAGAGACAGAGAGACACACACACAGAGAGAGAGGATGGAGACAAAAGACGTCTGACAGAGAGGAATTCTTCACTGCTTTTCTCACTGACTCTAACAATAGCCTTCCTATATTTAGATCTTTTTATTTTGGGTTTATATATTTATATAACATCAAGAATCAGCCCTGTATGAACCTGCCTGCAATGTTTTATATGAAACTCAGTCAATTATTTTAGGTCGAAATATAAAATAGAGGAAATTAAATTCCTCCTTTTTTGGTCAATAAGAGAGTCTGGTAAATAAAGAAACTACTAATGACAAGAATGTTTAATGTAGAAGAAGAATTGTTGCTGCTTAATCTGCATTCACAAAGAGTACTTCAATCTGATCACACCTGCATTACAGTAGTTTTAAGCCGTCTATGTAAGATAATTATACAGATTATTAATGTATGTTTTCACTATAATAAGACTGAATTATCTTGATTTAAAGGATCAGAGTGATTACAACTCTACTGATACTGGCAAAATAATAGTTGTTGTTTATTTTGTTCAGCATTGATCGTTTCTCCCCACTAAAAAACACACATTAATAATCGATTGAATTCATATAGGAGGCTCTACACAAAGGAGGGACAGGACAAAGAACAAAACATTCAAATAAACTGAGACAGGAAGCAAAGGATGGCAGAAGTTATATGACAAATACAGATAAATATATTGAGAGATTAAACCAACTGAGAAGGTGCAGCATGAAGCTTCATCTTTTTCTGGAACACTTTCTGTTAGGGCCACGAGTGTTAAAACAAAAATAAAACAGAATGAAATATCAGAAGCTTAAAAATAAAATAAAAATTCCAATCATGACGTGCAAAACATCAAAAAGATCAAAACAAGTAGACACCACCATCAGTCCCAATCTTTAAAAAAAAAGTACAAACTGTCTTATATCAAATTTATATTTGATCACCGCTTTATTTTGAAACATTTTTAAAGATTTTTTAAACTTTATCAAACTATTCCACAGGTTCACCCTGGTTTGGAAGATACACATTCCTGCTTTAAGTTCGTCCTCGTGCTTACTGTAGGGGAGAGAAGTGAAGTGTTCCAGTTTAAAGCTCGATGTAAATATGACATTTGCGCCTTAATACGTTCAATAAAGTGTCTGTTAATGACTCAAAACATTTGTGTTTATTTCTCCGTCCCTCTCCTCCTAATTGAAGACTGTCTGAACAACAAAGTGCCCCCCCTCTCCGGGGCAGTGCCGGGAGCTGCTCCGTTGGGATGAATTAGCATTTAACAAGGCACATGTCTATTGTTGAGTGAATGGACGGAGTGTGGGAAAGCAGCGAGCGGCAGAGTCACAGTTCAGGCTGATTAACATCCTCAGAGCCTGCAGCACCTGAGGGATCTCTGAGGGGGAGCTGGCACACTTCACGCAAACTTCTTATTCTCCTCTATCTCCTTTCACTGTCGGCCTCGGCCTCTGTCTGATGTGGTCCCCGAGTCTGTAGCTCCCGCCAACTTCATTTTCCCGCTCTCTTCCCAGATCATTCTTTTAGTCTGAGTCTTTTTTATGTATTCTTTAGATTGGATGCCAGACTGTCTCAGGAAAGTTGCCCTTACAACAAATCTTTTTGTTTGTGCTTCATGTTTTGGCACACACACCTTTGTCTTCATTCAGTGAACAAGAGCCCAACATATTCCATTTCATAGGCCTACATCATTTTTTAATAAAACAGCACACACTGAAAACAGTCAGACACACAGAAAGTGAGACACACACACACACACACACACACACACATCACTGATCACACAACTAGTGTGTCATCTCAGTATTTCATCAGTATGTGCATCCATCCGCTGTATAATATCCATAAAATAAATAAGTCAGCACAGCTTCCCTTTCCCCCCCATAGGTCTATAAATCCTCCATCACTTGTTGCCACGGAAACCATCTGTCAGTCAGTGAATTGTGCATTAGTCTTATTTTCGAAGTTATTTTCTCCATTATGTAAATTACTTTGACAACTAATTCCCTTTTTTTTGGAGGGGGGGGATGAGGAGTCGAGATATGTTTGAATTCTATACATTCTCAAATTCCTGAACCAAACTTCAAACATAAACCCCGCCTCTTCTTTAGGTCCTTAAAGTTGACCCTCTCTGACCACATCCAGATGGTCAGCCCCCCCGTCCGACTGCGTCACAGCATTCATGGTGACCAGTGAGGCGTTCGTGCTGCCTTTGTTGTATCGATCACAGCTCAGAGGACGCAGGGTGGGAAACCCTGACCAGCACTTTACTCACTGGGACGACTTGTCACCACACACAAAACACATCTGGTTCTTTTTTTTTTTAACACATCATTCACCTTTTTAAAGCCAATATTCAGTTTTTTGGGCTCGTTATAACAACCAGTATTTGTTTTTTTGTCAATCAGCAAAACATCCGTTAAGATAAAAAGAATCCTCTTCACCTTTTGAATCCCTTTTAAAATGCTCTGATTAATCATTTTCATGAGCAGCTCAGTTTTCTTTATTATCATCAAATGTCCTTGTTTGACAGCCAGACCTGCAGGACACATCTGCAACATCTGGAGCCTTTCATCTAATAGATTATTATGACTGTCTACCAAAACCTAATTACGCTCGTGCATTTATAACAATTATGATTAGTTGCATGATTATGTTTCCCAAAAGACTTGAGATACCTGATCATGATGCAAGCCTTTAGAAAACACTGTTGAAGATAATCTCCCTGTCAGTCTCCAAAGTGTGTGCAGGTTGATGAGCGTGTGCTCAGTCAAAGTCATTGATCCTGGCATCATCTCTCTCTACAGGGTCAACACTTCCCAGAGCTCTGTGAGCGTGTCCCCCCGAGTCCTCCACCTGTTCCCCTGAGATCTAATCATTGTCCCTCAGGCATTGACAGCATTCAGCATGTTGCCGCTCCACATGCCTTATTGTCTCAACGAGCTCTCTGATTGGCTGAGACTGTGGGAAACTCCAGTCAGACCCAAACCCACACATTCATATGGAGATGTGGGACTATAAATAGGAGGGATGAAGCCAGCAGAGATCAGATTCTCTCTACAGAGACCTCTACAGCACAGACATCCAGACATGGCACCTACAATCACTGCAGCAATGACCAACTCTCAGGAGCATCTGACTCTGACCCACAAGGTAAATTCAAGATCCAAGAAAACTGAACCCTTTCATTTGAAGATGTCTTCTTACACTAACATGCTTCTCAGAATAAGTTGACTAATGATTTTTGTTTTTCTTTCTGCAGCTCAGAAAGCCTCAGGTGGAGAAGTTACGCAGAGAGCGAATCAACAGCAGCATTGAGCAGCTCAAGTCTCTCCTGGGTCCAGAGTTCCTCAAACAAGAGCCAGACTCCAAGCTGGAGAAAGCAGACATCCTGGAGATGACAGTTTGTGTCCTCAGACGACTGCAGCAGCATCAGCTTGTGAACTCAGCAGCTGTCAACAAGGGATTCTCCAGCTGTGTCCAAGAGACGACACACTTTCTGTCCAGACAGCAAGTGAACATGAAGTCCCAGAGAAGACTGCTGAACCACTTCAACAAGCTGCAGCCTTCCTCTGATAAGAACCTGAGAGAGGCTGACTTCTCTCCTCTGAGCTCCACAGTCCAGACCAGCAACACCAAAGAGAAGAGTCCAGTCAACAGCGCCCCCTGGAGGCCGTGGTAGACACCTACAGACTGGAGTTACTACCAGACAAACTGAGAAGACCACATTGGTCAAAGAATACTGGACTGAATTCTATGTACTTGTTCTTCTGTTTGTTCAGAAGGCTGTTCTGTTCTGTTTTTAATTTCTAGAGGAAATGACGGAAGCTGTTTTCTTTCAATTTAAGAAAGAGAAAATATTGTCATGCATGTTGTATGATCCAAATCTGATTGCATCTGTGATCTTTATTACAGACTTTTCTGTCTGAAAAATATTAATTGTCGTAAAATAGCACAACATTGTATTTTGTGAATACCTGATATCGTCTCATTGATTTATATAATCAAAGTATTTGGCCAATACTGGCCAGTTTTATGACACCTGTTTTTCAGTCTGTTCTAAGATTGATTCAGCAACAGGTTTCGGGAAAGCACAGCTACTTTTTGGTAGCAGTTTCTTTTTTTTTACTTTGTAAAAGACATCAGACCCATGTTGGGTTCTTCACATTCTTTAATCAACATGTTTTGTTGTGTCAACAATTGTTTATCTGAATGTTATTTTCTCTCAGTTTTAGAGAGTCTGTTCACTTTGTTTAGGTTGTTCTAAACAATATCCTGTGTTTTATAAAGAAACTAAACTCGTTCACTCGGCTCTATTTGAGCAAATTGTCTTGGAATACAAGGTTGTACTTGTGATGTATCATCACCGTTAGTGCCTCTATGTTTGGCACACTGAATCATGTGAATAAAAAAACATCAACTGCATCTTCAGCTGTGTCCTATTGTTCTTTAAGAAGAGAGAAAGTAGATGTGAAATGTCACAGCCCGGCTCTTAGACTGTTTCAAAGATGGGAGACACTTGAGTATACTACTTAACGAAGCAATTTATTAATCAGGAAAATAATTAAAACTTGCAAAAACTTGTAGATTTGAACAATCTTTAAAGTCAGTTGTGTAAGGTGTGGGAGCGTGGAAATACTGTATGGGTGTTGTGTTGTGTCCAAAGGCAAAGAAGTGAGGTCATAAAAGTCTCACTGAAGGTCTCCACAAAAATGACTGCTGCTCTGGTTTTAAGCATGGGGCACACCAGGCCCAGATGTGTGTCATCTCCTGCTCAGAACAGAAACAGAGACAGAAAGAAAACAGCAGTAAATGAATCACAGCAGACGGGCCGTCACAGAAACAACTGTGTCTGAATTCAGTGACAATACAGGGATAAATCATGAACAGCACCTGTTGTGATTGTCTTAGTCATCTGTCTATAAGCTCCTAAATCCTTTTAAAAGAAACACATTTATTTTGTGGCTGAGCGCTGCCCTCTACTGGTTATACTGTGCAAGAGCAGTAGAACACCCCAAAACTCACAGGACTCCTGTATCAATGAAAGAAAAAATATTTGAATTAATGCATATTTTCTTTTCTTTATTATGTCCTGGGATGTCATTAAGACAACGTCACAACATGAACCATCCCCCAAATAATAACAATCCAAGAGGTAAGATACAACCAATACTAACACAGTTAGTATTGGTTGTATCTTATCCCCCCAAACAGTTTACATATAATCTAGTTCATAAACCAACACATCACTTCATAAAGAGGAATCAATAAGTAATTAGTTATTTTTCTTGTCCTTCCCCGTCCTTTAAAGAGATATTCAGACAAAGCAAAAACCATTATTAAAGCGATGTACCATTAGAACTGTATCACTTTTTATAGTGGTGATTTGTCCATCAAAAATCTAAATAAAACTTGTATCAAAAATGATCTAAAGGCCACTGATACACCGTGGGGATGTGGTCTACGCAGGCAAATGAAATCCATTGTCCATGCACAAGATCTTTGTTTCTGATGGTTTATTTCTTCAGAGCAAGCAAGCAAAAGAACAAAGTAAACCATGGCTCCTGCTGCCTCTCTTGCGCTGGTAAAAAAAAACAAAAAAAAAAAAAAACATAGGCCCACCCAGGTGCATGCTGGTCCTCTACCTGCCTCTCACCTATATAACCTCAGGTGCCCACAGTGTTACCCAAATACCTAAGCAAAATACTGATGCAAAACTAATTTTACTATTTAAATCACTAGCAAAAGAAAACATGATCAAAAATCTATTTTATTTAAAGAATGATTGTTGGCATAATTAAATAAACAACACCAACTAATATGACTAAACTGAACACCAAACAAAATTCTAACATCCCCGTCGGTGCTTTGGTGTGTCATTGCTGGGTGAACATTTTAATTTTTTGTGGCTGCTCAATTCCATCAAACTATGGAAATATTTCACTGATTGCTTGTATTATTTATTCAAATTTCCCCTTGAATTCAGTCTGACAACGCTGGACATTTATCTTGTGAAGGGCCGACTGCTTGGGTTGCACACAGCAGGATTGGGAAAAAATAAACAGTACCTTTATTTAACATGGCAAAACATGTTTTAAAATACAACCAACTCAGGTATTTATCAGGAACACAGTGAGCTGTGGCTGAGAGGTTATTATGTTTAAACAAAGTGTGGCTTCTCAACACAAGTTTGCTTTGATAATCCACCTACAAGTTATTGCTTGTTAAAGGGAGGGCCTATTGGACAAGAAAAACTAGTTAATGTTTAAAAATTAACAATTGAATCAATCTCAGTTTGAATAAAAATATTTTAACTGAAAGGAAATGGCGTGCTTACAGTGGTTTTTACACCTACTTCAAGTTCTGCTGAAGAGGTAAATGCCGTACTTTGTGTACAATCATTAACTGCCTTAATGACTGACTTTTGGTTAGAAAAGTAAAAAAAAAAAAAAAAAAAAAAAAGAAATCCTAATCTTAGAGTGAAGATCGACAGAGAGAATAAGAAAAGAAGAATGAGTCGGTTCTGTGCAGCTTTCTGTGGGTAAATGTTTACAGAGTGACGCCCCGCCCCTCGCCCCCCGCCTCGGACCGTACGTGAATTGTGATTGGTCGAAGTGAGACGCGCACGCACTCTACGCACGCCACGCACGCAGCGTCAAATCATTGTCGACCATGGCGGAATGTGTTCGACTTGACAGCAGCACAAGTACTCACACCATGGATAAAAGCATTACTCTGCCGCCCGACGAGATATTCCGCAATCTGGAGAATGCAAAGCGGTTTGCAATTGACATAGGTACGTGTTGGTTTAAAAGTTTAATTCATTTTTTTCAGCCAAAGGTTCTCCTCTCCGTGTTTGTGGAGCGGCTCCGCCGCAGTCTGGTACTATGACAACAACACATGACTTTAGGAGAAAGTAAACAAGGCAAAGCCCCCGTCAGCTGCTTAAAGACGTATATAATCCGAAGTTCTTTGGCAGCAAATGGTGTTTACCTTAAAGGTGAAAGTCTAACGAGTTTCAAGAGGATAGATCAAGAGCCAGAAGGTTTTAAGGTTTCTGCTCTTGAGCATTTCACAGTTTACTACACGTTTTTTTTTTGTACGTCGGGATTCTGACCTAGTTTTTACTCCTACTGCCTATGTTATCTTTAGGGCTTCTTATCGGGCTTTATCAATACTGCCTTTCTTTTACAGGTGGATCCCTCACGAAGCTGGCCTACTACTCCACTGTGCAACACAAAGTGGCCAAAGTGCGATCTTTCGACCACTCTGCAAAGGTAATTTCTCCACTTTGGTTACTCTAAAAACCTAGGTTTCCCAAGAATCAGTTCCAGCTGTTATCTGTAGCTAACTCTGCATGTCAAAATACAGCCAACAACGCATAACCTCTAACATAGTTAAATAAGATAGAGTTTTACTGATACCACACAGGAGGCGTGTCCAGAGGTTATTTCAATTAGTGTAAATGTTCCTCGTCTGTGTTCCTGTCCCATCAGGAGGCTTCCAGTGACAAGCTGTACGAAATATCAGTGCAGGAGGAAGTCACCGCACGCCTTCACTTTATCAAATTTGAAAATGCCTACATCGAAACATGTTTGGACTTCATCAGAGACCATCTGGTCAACACTGAAACCAAAGTCATCAAAGCCACGGGCGGAGGAGCCCACAAGTTTAAAGAACTCATCGAGCGGAAACTCGGACTCAAGTAAGTGAACGAGCGGAAAGTGTAGCAAACGACTAAAGCTGTTTTTGACATCATGCACTCGACTTCCACATCCAGCTTACCCCCCCCCCGCAAATGTCGGGAGCTTTTCAGTCCAAGTGTGAGCAAGGCTTCAGTCGTTGCCTGTGCTGTGTCACTTAGTGTGTTGATCTGAAGCTGCATGTAAAAACAAACACAGGAAGGGCTTATTCATCGTGTCTGATTAATTCACAAAGCAGCATCCTGCCCTTTTCCTGTGAACCAGGTTCAATCAGAGGACAAGTGTTTATGCAAATCTATGCAGAATATTGTGGAGCTTAAGTTAGCTTGCAAACTGTGAACAACATTCACATTATAGTTGGCTTGTTATATCTTACCTTCTGCATCGACACACATATGTTTGGCCCTTTCTAGCTATCAGGAAGCCAATATTTAAACAGGACTGCTGCTGCGTTCACTGCGGCTATATTTGCACACTGACATGTGCACTATAGGATTTTTTATTTATTTTATAGTTTGTGTCTGTTTTGAGTTGTAATGTTTTTCTGTAGTATGAGGTCAAGAGAAAACGACATTTCAATCCTTTATATATCTTGTGCATACGGCAGAATAAACAATAACATGTGCCCTTCATATGAAGATGTATGGCTTCAGACAGCAACTCTGTCTACAAAAAAAGATGATCAATCAGTAAAAGGAAGATTATATGTTATATATGACTTCCCAAATGGAGGAAAGGTCAGTTTGTGTTTTGCTTTGGCTAAGAATGACTCAAGCTGACGGACGTCTTTTTGGCTGCGTGCTTCATTTCTGCAGAGTGGACAAAGAGGACGAGATGACCTGCCTCATAAAGGGCTGCAACTTTGTGCTGAGGAACATTCCCCATGAGGCATTTGTGTACGCGAAGCACGCCGACTCAGAGTTCCGCTTTCAGACGACTCAGCCGGACATCTTCCCCTACCTGCTCGTAAACATCGGCTCTGGTGTGTCCATCGTCAAGGTAACCGATCATCTCTCAAGGGAGGCCGGGCCCACTTATCACACAATTTGATGTCAAGCTAACAAGATGAAGTGGTTCAGAAAATTTGAGTTCTGATTAGTTACAGTCATCACTGACACACACTGTACTTTTGGGTACTTTGGTGACTTCACTCAGGCTTTATCCGTTCATATTTACAGACCTGCTGCAGTAATAGCAGTCTTAGTTATAGTAGTTTACTTTTTTCAATGCACCAAAAGAGGTAGTTCAGCCCATTAGGACTCAGAAGACACAGAAAAAACAAAAAAGACAAGAGCAGACACATAACGAGAGAACAAGAACAAATACACCACGGTACTAGTCAAACAATGACAAAGTATTAACACACCTCAGACTTTAGAACTTCAGTATTTGTTAAACGTCCTTCTGTGCTGCTGGAAGGTATTTAACACAAACCAACATGCGGACACACTTTAGTTTATCTCTGCAGACTGATGTTGTCCTCGGTATGTCGCTGTGTGATGGCATGTTTATGTCTGATTCTATAGTGCAGGGTGTGTTGTTTTCCTTCTTTCAGAGGACTTCTGTTTATTTGAATAAGCTCTGCTTATATGTGACTCACAGAATAGACCGTGTCCCCCTCTGTTCCTCTGCATCAGGTTGAATCAGAGGACAAGTTTGAGCGAATAGGAGGAAGCTCGATAGGTGGAGGGACGTTTTGGGGCCTTGGAGCTTTACTCACCAAAACAAAGGTGGGCTGCAAAAACAAGTTTTTTTTATTTGTTATCAGATGAAAGTATCCGTTTCAGATTGAAGATGTCTGCGAGGTGTGATATTTTGGAAACACCAGCCTCCTTAACTTTTACATTCCTCTCTCTTGTAGAGATTTGACGAGTTGCTGCAGTTGGCCTCCAAAGGGCAGCACACCAGTGTGGACATGCTGGTGAAAGATATCTACGGAGGATCGTACGGGTCTCTGGGCTTGACTGGAGATCTGATCGCGAGCAGTTTTGGAAAGTCAGCGACTGCTAACAAAGGTGACAATGAACACAATGATTTAATGTGGCTCCTCGTAATACATTATGGTATATATGTGTGCGTGTGTGTTTAAGAAAAGTTAGGGAGATCAATGACCGTGATGATCCCCTTACACTTTTCCCCAATGTAGGCAAAACTACTTTTAATTAAATCGTCATGATGTCACTATTTAATGTAATTATAACCGCTGTGCATCCCGGCTGATTTATCCCCTGCACAGCTGCAAACTTAACATCACAGGAGGAAGTTTAAAGAACATGTCTCTGTTGTGTTTGTGAAGTATTCATGACAGGAATGTGGCTTTAAATGATCCGGTTTTAGCCTGAAAAGAAGTCCTTGTTGAAGAGAACTGATGACCTCTGCCCCAGTTCTGATGCAGCCTAGTTCATGATCATGTAACTGTTATGAAATGTGGGGACTGCAGAACAGAACAGATATCTCCGGCTTGTTACCAGCCATCTGTAGCTGGGTCAATGACGTGACGCTCATTTTTTTGTGTCCATAAGGTTTAGTTAACTTTTAAAGGCTTAAAATTTAAAAATAAATGCACAAATGACATGCTTTCATCCTTTGTTTTGAGGACCTAGTCTAAAATTTATATTTATTATCCATTTTTAGAGAATAACTGGGGTATTTAGGCAAAAATGTCTAAGTGGTGTAACCGCTGAAACTTTGTATCAAAGAATTAAACTTCCTTTAAAAAGGTTAAATTTTCATATAACACCGTATGAACTAGCCTGGCATAATCTTACAATAGAACTGTTCAATATTAAATAAAAGTAATGGAACATCATTGTTCTTATTATTATAATTATTTTAGGGAAATCGTGTCACCCAGTCAAGTTCCAAATTGTCAACATGGTGTAACCACCATTGAAGGAGCCATTTTGTTAATATATTCATCATATCATGTGACAAGAGATGATATCACAAAGAAGAACCCCTGATGGTCCTAACTGCTGCAGGCCAAGTTTAGCAACTCTCTTTAAAACATGAGATAATTTGACATTTTAAGGGCGTGGTCAGATATGTCAAATGGTTTGACCTCAGAAAAACATTAACAATTTATGATAATTATAAAAATTTGTATTCACTTCGAAAATTTGATTTGAAATGTTCACACCAGGAAATGTGCTTACATAGGTCTCCATGATAATGCCTGTCAAATTTGATTTGAAGTGGAAATGTCAAATGGTGTAACCAGTTACACTATTTGACTTTTATGACAAGCCTTTCTCTTAGAGGCCACTTTTGTCAAATATCAGTATTTTTTTTATGTTGATTAAAGTGGTTATCCAGCCACAACCTTTTTATCAAGGGTCTAGGACAAAATACCCTGGCATTTTGTAAATGTTTAGCTTCAAATTGCATATTTGTGTTCCATTTACTTACATTTATAAAGGTGCACTATGTAGTTTTGGTAGAGAAATGTGAAAGTTGGAGAAATTTACAGATTATGTGGTATATGTCCATCATAACTCTAAACACAAACTGTCCTCAGATGAAAATGTGGTCCCTGTAATATTGTTTGAAGATAAAATGCTACTGGAGAAGTTAAGGTGGGGGGCCCGCAACAGTGAAAGCGTAACTCTCCTGGTAACTTTATATCTCCAAACAGAGTTCCAGGGATCCATTTTTTACTTTGAATAAAGTTTGTGTATTCAGTTCAGAAAATATATCAAAGAATTGTTTCACTTCTCCAACTTAAAAAATTTCACTACCAAATCTACATAGTGCACCTTTAAACATATATAATCTAATATATGTATGTATGCTGTAATATTGGCACCAGTAGTTGCATTTTAGATGTGTCGGCTATTGTGGTAGGGTAGGTAGTATCAGCATGTCACTACCTGGAGCTTGCTTGCCAAAGTCTGGTACTATAGAAGGTGGCAATGCTGTTTGGGCTGTGATGGCCATGATGTAAAGAAGCAGAGATGTAAAAGTGTTGCCTGTAGGTATGTTATCCTTTGATTAGGGCACAAGTACCTTGAGTTTATTCCAAATACTGAAGAAATGAATTCTCCCTGAAGATTTTGGTCAGATGTTGTAATTTACTTAAGATATGAATTAATTAAGGATGCACCGATCCTGACTAAGACAGCTAGATCAGGTATCGGTAAGAATTTGCCGATCTATGAGACCCATCCAAAAGGCCGATCTATTCACTTCAGTTTTATACTATTCTGTGTTTAAGACAAATGTGCTACATTACTGTCATCAGCGTACTGGTATTCTGTGCACTGTGGTAGATGGAGCAAACATGAAATGGAGGAAGCTAACAACAATTTCTTCAAGAAACAATGGCCTTTGACTGTAGAAGCAGCATGGTCAGTTGGTGTAACTGGTTTGCGTCAATTGTTGTAACCAGTATTTCTTGTAAAAAATATAATAAAACACAGGACAATTAAAGTGGAATAAAAGTAGTCCTCTATTGCAGTGAAATAACATGTTTTTTTAACAATTACATAATTTGCCAAAAATTAATTAGAAAACAGAAGTGTTTACAGCTTTGTGCCCCGCTCAGTATTGAAAAAGGGCATAACTTATAAATTTAGGGATAATCCTAATAAAATCTATTTTCTTGTGCTATTTTAAAATGAAGTAATTAAAATCATGAGTACGCTTGCATATACTCTAGATGTATAAAAGAATCAATATTCTTAATTTTTCAGTGGTTACACCACTTGACATTTTTTGGTCCATTTAGTCTTACCTTTTGAAAAAAAAGGTTTAAATGTCATTTTAAAAAACACAAAACCAACATGACTACAAATCTCACATTTTAATGAACCTGATGCATGCTTTCAAATTGTGTTTTTAAAAGATTTTTGAATTGGTCATCTGAACAACCCTTATTTGTCACTGACCCAGCTACAGAGCAACTACTGAGCAGTTTACACATGATAGTAATTGAACTATTTTCCTTCTTTAATGGGCTAAATATTCACAGTGAGTGAATAAAGAACCACTGAAGAGTATCTGATCTTTTACTCTTAATGGGAAATAAATAAAAAATAAAAAAAACTTTTTAAGCATTTCTTCAGCTCTTTGAGGTGTTTTTTCCCCTCTTTTTTATATATTTATATTTGTATTCATAGAGTTCTCTCAAGAAGACATGGCGAAGAGTTTACTCCACATGATCAGTAACGACATCGGACAGCTGGCCTGTCTGTATGCCAAGCTGCACAACCTGTCCAGGGTTTACTTTGGAGGCTTCTTCATCAGAGGACATCCTGTCACCATGCACACCATCACGTACAGCATCAACTTCTTCACAAAGGCAAGAGCTCTTCCTCTGCATGAAGAGCTCCCCCCCCAATCTGTCCTCTTAAAGCATGACTTCTATATTAAATTACACGCTGAACACGAGTGTCTTGGAGCTCCTAATAAGTTCCCTTTAGTCCTGGACTTGGTCTGTTGTCAGCTGGACTAAGAGATGAACCTCTAACCCAGATTCTTATGATCTAACCTCCTCCTCCTTCTCCTCTTTTGTTGCTGTAGGGGGAAGTTCAGGCCTTGTTCTTGAGACATGAAGGTTATCTGGGAGCCATTGGAGCTTTTCTTAAAGGAGCAGAGGAGGACAGTAAGGAAAAAAACAAAAAAACAAATGCACATTATTGTCCTAACCTGATCCTGAACCCTATTGGGTGTCAAAAGGATAACTGTTACAGTTTCTGTGATGTAAACACTTTGTTTTTACTGGACTTAAAAGAGATTCAACGTCTTCAATAATCCAGGAAAGTACTTGATATGTTCATGTTGTTCTCTTCTAGATCCAAACCAGTACAGCTGGGGGGAGAACTATGCAGGAAGCTCCGGCCTGATGAGCGTCTCTCCAGAAATGAATCCCATGCAGCGGGCACGGAGTGGAACGGTGAGTCTGCAGAGAACACAAAAAACGATTAGATACAAAACAGCTCTCACAGTCTATCGGCTGATGGTTTATTTGTTTTGAGTTCATCCATTTGTCTCTCCCACTGAGGCTTTATTTTACATTTTTCTTCTTGATGTCCTTTGTGGTCGTTCTTCACCACTGACCGACATCATAAAACGACATCCATTAATCTTTGGCCATCTTTGTTTTCCTCTCCACTCATTGTTCCTCCCACCTAACTCTCTGTCCTCCAGTTTCCTGTAAGTACCTCGGTGTGCTTCACTGTGTGCTCTGCTGTGATGACGTGTTGCTCCTGCTCACAACGCTTTGTTGTGCAGCTGTTAGTGCTCCACTCAAGTATTTAGTCATGTCAGGCGTTCACTTTGTTTTCTCACCCTGAAAGCAGGTTATTTTTAGTTCAGCTCTGGTTTGGTGGAAAAAGCATGTTTCTTGCTTCGTAGAAAGAATTACTGTGAAGATGGAAAATAAAAGAGTGTGACTGTTTTTTTGACTGGTGTGATACTTTGAGCTTGCAGGCCTACGTAGAGCATGAGAAGCTGTAAACCTCAGTTAGCTTCAGCTGCCCTGATACTGATTCTAACCTCTAATATTTCCTGCTTCCCCTCCCAGCTTTCATAAACTAGTCTTCCTTTGCAAACTGTGAAAGTGTGATGCTAGTCTGCAGGTGAAATATTAGCTCATCTTTGGTGTTTTGCCTCTCAAGACATCTTTATTGATTTAGCTTGTTTTTTAGTAACAACAGGTTTCCTCTAATGGAGTATTGATTGAATCCTAAGACAAATGAATCTTCTTTCTTTTAGCTTTAAGTCTTGGTTGAACCTTCCCTCCTCCTCCCTCCTTCATAGTGAATCTTCCTTTCTTCTTCATAGTCGTCTAAATAAAAAATCCTCTAAAACCAGTAAAAGGATACCGATGTTTTTCATATATATGAGGACAGATTTGGTAAGATATCCTAGAATAACAGTTTGCAGGAATAGTCTGTTATATTTTCACAGGTAGAAACACAATGAGTGGTCGAAGTTGTCAGATAAGACAGAAAATCACGTCTTCTGTGTCTTTGTTCTGTGTAGTTCGACATGTTGGAGATGGACCGCCTGGAGAGAAAGCTGGTGAATCTGCCCCTGCTGCAGGACCCTTCATCGTACATCCCCGACACTGTGGACCTCATAGAGGATGCTCTGGCCCGCGAGTACTGGCTCTACTGCTTTGAAGACGCGCTGGACGGGGTGGGATGGCAGTTTATGTTTTGTTGTAGGGCCACAGTGTGCAACACAGACAGAGTGGATTAACTCTAACTGAGAGCAAAAATCTAAAAGAAAAAAGGGACCAAGATGGTTAAAAAATAGTCCATTGCATTGGAAATATTTGATTCCCAAGAACTGTGAGTCAGTAATGCATCTCTAGTGTGGGGTTATAATTTCAAGATTTCTATAAAATAGCTGAAAAATTCATTTTTATTCAGTATATTGAAGTGTTTGTCTTAAAAAAGAAAAAAAAAAGAAAGCTAGCAAGGAACTTGCTTCTTAGAATATTCAAACTGAAACACAAAAACAACCCGGCCTAAAGATAGCTCTTTGGTCCTTAAAGTCTGGGAACGGGATTTAAGAATTCAAGATGGCTGGCTGCTAAACCTCTGTAAGGTCACCATGTCAAAAAAGGCTGTTTTTTTTAAACATACGTTTTGGCCTGAATAGCTCATTTTGTTATTGGTACATTGTCCAGAGGAAAAATACTGAGTCTGCACACCAGAAGCTGCTCCAATTAAATTGAATTTAATGGAATAATCACAAGTAACGTTTCGGGCCCTCGCCCTTCATCAGACATGCACAACATTTTTGTATGAACATTGTACAGAGTGGAATATGAGGCTAAGAGTTTGTGCATGCTTAAGCATAATTTGGGGCATGGCTGATTTGACTGACAGGTGGCTGCCTCCTTCAGTTACAAGATTGATTGAAAGTTAGGTTGAGATGGTCTTTTCAATATGGCGACCACCATTGTTCAGCTTCAAAACTCCTCTTTAGAAACCAAAGTGTGACGTCACTGAGACTGCGTCGCACACTGGAAATCAATAACAGTTTGATAGCACATTACGTAGTCTTTTATTATCCAGTTATCCTTGAAGTTAAGAAAGCCACTTAACCCAGAAAGTGACAATGTTTTGTCATATCTTTTTGTTTGTTTGCAGCAGAAGTTGTAAACGTGGGTGACTGATGTTTTTATGTTTTCTGAGCAGGTGGTAAAGAGAGCTGTAGCGAGCCAGCCTGACATGCCGGAGGCCGCCGAGCGAGCCGAGAAGTTCCGTCAAAAATACCGACACAAACTTCAGACCCTCCGCCAACAGCCTTTGTAAGGACAGGTTTTTATTTCTTCTTTCTGTTTGAACCACTGGATGCTTTTAGTGGACTAAACCTCGAGTCTTTTCCTCAGTCTCTGCTTTAGTTTCACATCTTCATACCTTCTGTATCTACTGAAGTGCTCTGTAAATTACAATTCTTCATGTAAAATCTGTTCAAGTTTACAATAGTGGGGTGCAGGACACCATCACGTGTCAGTCAATGGTTCATTGGCATAAACTGCAGAAATGAACACGTAAACGATTTGTTGAACTTTAACAAAAAAACTCACAAATTCCAGAAAACCTTTCTGCATTTTGAGAGAGTTGTTTCAAACTACTTTACAAGCCCTATCTGTTCAGGTAATAGCATGAATACAACAGTGAAAAGTGCTGTGAACCGCCCGCCGCCGCCCCGTTGTGTGTTTGTTTTTCTCTCTGGCTAATGTAGAGTGCTTCTCTTTTCACCTAGTGCTTATGGATCCCTCACAGTCAGAAGTCTGTTAGACACGAGGGAACACTGTTTAAACGAGTTCAACTTTCCTGATCCCTACTCGAAGGTCTGAGTGAAATCTATCAACATATTTTGTTTGCTCTTTGTGTCCTTCACACGTTCTGTACAGCTCGTTAGAGCCTCACTGATCTGATATGTCAACCAAAAAAAAGAGTCTTATGTTTCAGTCTGCAAGGAATGTTCTGATACCATTTTATCGGCTGACACAGAGAGGCCCTCAGTGCCATTAATTACAACAACAACAACATTATTAATTTTTATTTTAAATACACCATATATCTCAAAGCTTTGTGCATGTGACATAATTATTGTTGCTGTTAGTTTGTCTCGCGCAATTAAGGAAACCTGACCTGAAACAAGTAATGCTAACTCAAGCAGCAGTTCAACCTAGACGTAACATCCTGATTATGATGATTAAAAAGAAACACCAGGGACAGAAAATATCTTATTTTGTGTATTTTAAATAGTTTTATTGTCATAAATTCAAAACAGTGGTTCCTAACGTTTTCAATGAAGCCCCTCCCAGTTCAATCAATCTATCAATCAATCATTATTTGTATAGCGCCAATTCAAGTGATATATTATCGAGGCGCTTAACAAAAGAGCCGGTAAAAGCACATACTCGTTAAGATAAATTGGATATGGGTAGATGGGACACTTGAATCTAAAAAAAGGCTGAGCTCGCTCAGGACCCCCCAAAAAGATACATTTCTGTCAAAAATTAACATAAACTTTAATTGTTTTATTTCAACCTGATTTATTTGTGTGGCCGACTAAGGAGCCATATATTTTTGAGTTACATTTTATTTTTCACTTTTTTATCTACAGACCTTATAATAAACTATCCGAAAGTGTTATCATGATTTTGGTAAATATGTGAAAATCTTATTTTGACATAGACAGAGCCATCTAACCTTTAGAGCCCCACCCGGATCCATGTTGGGGAACCAATGCCTTAAATTGTTAGACAGGAAATTCAAGAATTGCTGTCATTTCGCTGACATCTTCAGCTAGCAGCACGTTGTCGTCATTTACTGTCATCATAAGATTATTAATCTAAAATCAATTTTTCTGTGATGTCAAAGGAAAAAAAAAATGTACAGCTGGAATCTGATTAGTGAATTGACTGGTATAGTTATTAAAGCCCTATTCTCCATTTAGGCTGAAACTGAGGCATTAACAATACTAGTGATGGTATCTGAGCAACTCTACACACAATGCCATGATGTTAGAGATCATTGTTTTCCACCTCATGACATTAAGCACTTTTCTAGTCTTGTTCATAAAATTGTTTTTTTCTGGATGCCTTGTGCTCCATCCATCTCTATCATCCGTCTGTTCTCTCGTAGATCAAACAGAAAGAGAACGACATGGCTCTGAAGTACTACCAGAAGGCGGTGAAGTCCCTGGACGAGCTGAGCTGGGAGGAGAGACAGTTCGCCCTCGTCAGGGGCGTCCTGGCCGGGAATGTGTTTGACTGGGGAGCCAAGGCCGTGTCAGAGTGAGTCAACTTTGGTAGTTTTTATTTCCCCCGAGCAGCCGGGTTGATTGTTTACTCTTGTCTGTCTGATTGTTGGTGATTGGAGAAGCTTTGGTTGCATATTTTTCTGTTTCATGCTGCTACAGCCTTGAACATTTTTTATTGTGTTTCGCAGTGTTGCATTTTTTTGATAACCTAGCAGCTCTCAGACAGTCAGACTACAAACAATTGGCTTTGTGGATGCAAAGTTAAAAAAAAAAAAAAAAACATATGAACTGCTTATTGTGCATCTTAACCCAAAATATCTCTGCATCCATATTATTCTTGTTCTTTTTAAGAAGCTAGACCTGTCAGCTGCTTTTGACACAATTAACCATCAAATCCTCCTCTCCACACTCCCAGAGCTTGGTCTCTCAGTACCTGCCCCCCGATTGTCATGCCCTACCTCTCCGAGAGATCTTTTAGAGTTTCTCGAAAAGGGAGAAATGTCCAACTCACACAGCTTATCCACAGGGGTGCCTCAGGGCTCAATGCTCGGTCCCCTTTTCTTCTCCATATGCACTACCTCACTTGGTGCAATCATCCGCTGCCATGGTTTCTCATACCATTGCTATGCTTACGATACCCAGCTCTTCCTCTAATTCATGCTAGATGACACTTCTGTCTAGGGAAAGGTTTTCGCCATGCCTTCCTTGCTGGTGTCTCTAAATGGATGAAAGAACTACCTTCAATTTAACCTCTCAAAGTCTGGGCTCCTGGTCATCCCAGCCTCTCCCTCTATGATGTCACTTCCTGATGTTGTTTCATCCTCTCTAGATCCTTGCTTGTGTGGCTCTTACCCTCAGATGTACATCTCTTTGGACAAAAGCGTCCGCCACCTAAATTGGAGAATTGTAGAAAACACCTGACTTACTTTTGACATTGCATGTTTGCTTTTGTTGTCCTGCAGTGTCCTCGAATCTGATCCTGAGTTTGGGTTTGCGCAGGCGAAACAACAGTTGGAAGGTATCCAAATATTTCTCTTCATCTTCTCTTCTCGCATATTGTCTTTATTTCTTCAATGTTACCTTTTGTAGTTTTTACACCAACAGGGATCAGAAGTGCTGCGTCGATATGCTTTTTTCCTGATCTGATTGTATCATGGTACTTGGGCACAGATTTTATTTGAATTGCGATTCTCTAGAATTTAAAAGTGTTGTGATTCAATGACTGTTGAAACAAAAGAGTTGAATCATACACTCACATAGATGATGTAACATGAGTATTATTTTCAAAAACAATAAACATGCCATGTCAGTTAGCCTTTTGTATTGGCAGCATCATACTGCAAAGAAAAACGATACATAAAAATGTGCCACATGAAAATAAGTTAGTTAAAAAAATAAAAAGAGCCTCTGAAGTGAGAACAGCACACAGCACAAATTTGAGCCTTCAGATTACCATCCTTCTCTTGTTAAATGTGACTAAAAACAGTCCTTTGAAAACCTGGACTACAAATAGAAGTAGAAAATAAACTGTACCACGTGTCCCTGTAAAAAATAAATATTCATGACCAAAAAACCATCAATGCTAAAAAGAAAGTAGACCGATATAAATGAAATGGTACACACAATCTAAATTCTTTTAAGGTAAATATCTATCAGACTGACTTGATTGTTTCATATGTTTGATGTGTTTTTATAAATAATGTTCTGTGTTTACCTCGCAGAGCGGCCGTGGCTCATCGATTCCTTTGACCGGTGGTTTGAGAGACTAAAGGTCGGTGGTTACTTGTTGTCTTTTTCATGGCAGGTTCATTCTGCTTCCTGTGGATATTTCCTGTACTTGCTTTGTGTTTTCTGTGGTTTGGACCTTTGTGGATCAGTCCTTTAATACATCCGTCCTGGTTTTCTCTTGCAGGGTCCTCCTCATAGGTGTGCCTTGTTTTTCGTCGATAACAGTGGAGTAGACATCATTCTAGGAGTGATGCCTTTTGTCAGAGAGCTCCTCTCTCGAGGAACAGAGGTGAGAGATATGAACAGCAGCATTTTAAGAGACGATGTGTTTGAGTAAATGTGGATTCAACTCTTCTGTTTTCTTGTAGGTTGTGTTGGCCAGCAACTCCGGTCCGGCTTTAAATGACGTCACAAATGGTGAACTGCAAATATTGACTGAAAGAATCGCTGCCATGGATCCAGTGATTCAGTGAGTATATTTACAATCATGCAGGTTATAGAGCTCCACAGTGACCACCCACTTTTTACGCCGGCTCTGGTTCCAGAAGTAAATTATAACATTCAAATCCTCCATTGACTTTTCAGAAAATCCTTAAATCAACATTTTTAATCCTAGAACCAGACAAAAAGACAACCGCTACCTGAACACTTGTGACGAGAAGACATTTGATTACTCAAAACAACATTTTTTAGAAGAAGGAACAAAAAAGCAAAATACAAGACTGTGTGCATATTTTTTCCCCCAGGAGTGAACTACACATCCCACAATCCATTGCGATTCCATTGAGACCCAACAAATGAAAGTTTAGAGTGCTTAATTAAAATCCTACCCAGACTTTGTTTCTGCATTGATCTTTATTGTAGTGTTTATATCCTTAATAATCTGTTTTCAGAGCACCCATTGATCCCCTTTGACGGTTACATAAAAGTTGAATAAGACGTCAAATCAACATGAGTGTGTTCTTTGTGTAGGGCGGGTTTGAGTGAGGACAGGCTGACGTTGGTTCAGAGCGGTTCCAGTTCACCCTGCCTGGATCTGAGGTTGGTTATTTTTACTATTCTGCATTTTTTTAAGGGACTTCTCTTCAACCGGAGATTACAGATCTATCTCTCAGATCTCTCCTGAAGCTCTATTGGATATTTAACCCTAACCCATTGAATATGTAACTTGCTTTATGTGAATGTATCAGAGAGATGCCTCGTGGTGGTTTAACTCTTCTGCCTCTTTCCTTCACCAGCCGTCTGGACAAAGTTCTGGCTAATGTGGTCCGGGAGCGTAAAACCGACCTGGTGATCATCGAGGGAATGGGCCGAGCCATCCACACAAACTACTACGCCATGCTCAGCTGCGAGAGCCTCAAGATGGCCGTCATCAAGAACTCGTGGCTCGCCGACCGGTTGGGAGGGAAGCTGTTCAGCGTCGTCTTCAAGTACGAGGTGCCGGATGGACAACCGAGCCAGGACTCTGCGGCATCGTGAGCGATGGTTTGACAAAAAAAAAAAGGAAAAAGGACAGAACGCCAAAGTCGAGCGAGCAGAGCAGATCAGCTCGAGACCTGAATGTAAGGAGGACGATCGTATACTGCCACTGAGTGAGGGACTGATTAGCAAAGCTGATTTTTGAAATATAGGAGAGTTTTAAAGGATTAGCGGGACGGTTTAACTTTTTGTTTTTTAAAGATTGATTTCCTTCAGGTTTCTGTCCATCATCCTGCACGATCACTTAGTTTGTTTACATCGTTTTCAGCTGCTGGAGTTATCGCACGCGTTATGTTCGGTAAACTTTTGGATGCTGATGAGAATGTCTGAACTTTATACTGTTTAGCATCACTTGTTGACAAGCTTCCAACACGCCTCTAACATTTCACGGAGCACCACTGAGGCAGATGAGGGACTGACTGACTGACTGACTGCGTGCGTGCGTGCGTGCGTGCGTGCGTGCGTGCGTGCGTGCGTGCGTGCGTGCGTGCGTGCGTGCGTGCGTGCGTGCGTGCGTGCGTGTGTGTGTGTGTTTTCTGTTGAGAGCAGCTTTTGTTTTCCAGCATTTCAATAGCAAACACTCGGGTGAACCCATGAATCTTGTGTGTTTTTTTAATTACTGCCGGTGATTGATTTGAGATTAATGGAATCAGTTTAGTTTGTTGTCACTTGTGTAGCTGTTAAAGTGACATCAGGGGGGGAAAGTGTGATCAGAGGGGGAAGCAGCACTTTATCACAAAGAGATTTTGTTCCTCCACAAGGTGGCAGTAGTCGACTGTGACTCATTTTTTTAATTTTTTTATTTTTATTTGAATGATTCCTCAAATCTTTCCTGAAGGTGCTTGGTGTCAAAATCAACACTGCAGATTTCAGGTGAACTATTCTGACTGACTCTGATCAAAGCATCACTGGGAACTTTTATTTTTTTATTCTTCCTCTTAAGTTTGCTGCGGCACAAATCCACAGTCCGGAAATAAGCTGTAATCCATCCCTGCATCGAAACGACATCTGTTTGAAGGCAATAACACTGCAGAAACTAGCTGTAACAAACTCTGCCTGCATCAGTGACTTCATCTATAATATCTGAACTGAAGGTGCGCTCTGATTTAAAATCCTGCCTTCGTTTGAAAATGCTCCCTGAAGTTACGATTGCTTGAACTCACTTTAATACTTATTTTCCATTTGTACATACTTGTGATGTACCAGTATGTGTGTGTGTATGTAAATATTTATACACATGTATACATTCATTTGCGTTATTTCAGTTAAGCACACCGAGCACAAGTTTGCGTCTTATTTTCCTGACAATCAGTTTTAATTAAACGGTGAAAAACATTTTATTTTACTCCTCGTGTCAGTTTTTGTTCCTTCCTCCTCTCAGTGTGTGTGTGTGAGTGTGTGTGTCAGGCGAGTTTGAGTTTTGCAGCTGTGCAGACGAATATGGAGAGTTGAAAGTTGTCCCATATTTAAAAATTTTTTTTTTTTTAAAAAGCTAACCTGCCCCCGGCAGTATAAAAGCTCGACACCCTGGTATGTGCTGGTTGATGCGTGCTGAGGAGCTGCGGGTTGGTAATGCATGAGGACGCCTGGCAGGGGGTCCTCCTACTTTTCCTCTCGCTCGTCACTATGACTGCCAAAACACACACACACACTCTCTCTCTCTCTCTCACACTCACACACACACACACACATATCAGTTCTGCCAGACGCCCTCATGGATTTAGTGACATCTATGTATGACTGAGTAATATTTGCCCTGCTTTTAAGATCTTCCACATTTGCTTCCTTGCAGCTTCAGTGCGCTCTTGGACCGTATGAGACATTGGACTAAGACCTCTGCTTTAACAGCAACACACCCACGCTGATGCGATGATTCATTTCTAAGCATGTTGTGTCTTTTTCTTGGATAGTTTTGCAGGTAAATCAGAACTTCCAGGGGCGGCACATCTGGTGTTTCACTAAGAGCTGCACTGAACTACGCCTGCTCAATATGAGGAGAATATGATGAGAATGTAAAATGTGGTGTGTGCATTTGAACTGTGCACAAAAATAAAAAGGTTGCCTCTCTCACTGACATTTTTTCCTAATGTCTAGCCCTTTGCTTGTGTCATACTTCCTCTCAGATGTGCAGTACGTCGCTTTAGACATGAAATCGTAACGTAACACACAAATATCACCACACATGTATGAACATTTAACGGCAGTTAAGAAGGTTTAACGAGCAGCAGTTTGATAGGATAAGGTTTGAAAATGACTTATTATCCATTAGCTTATCTATAGCTAGAGATCAGTCCAGTAATCGATTGTTTAAATATAAACACCATGTCTCCATCTCCTGCGGTTTTTAAAAAAAATTGAAGCAAAAACTCCTGCTGCCACAAGTGCTGGTGACATCATATCTAGTGAAGACATGAGCAGAAGGAAGCTGGCTGGTAAAGACCCAGAATTCCTTCTGCTAACCAAAGCACATGTTAGTGCTGGTGACATCATATCTCGTGAAGACATGAGCAGAAGGAAGCTGGCTGGTAAAGACCCAGAATTCCTTCTGAATTCCTTCTGCTAACCAAAGCACATGTTAGTGCTACCTGTCGATAAATTAACCCTCAGGTCCGTACAGATTCTTGTGTTGGTTTGCAGCCGACGATCACATTTATGCAAAGTTCAATGACTGACATATTCCTTATGCTTCTTCTCGTCGTCCCTCCTAAACTCTGCTAATCCAGTGAAGAACGTTGCAGGAGTCGAATATGTCAATAGAGCTGTCAATCATTACGTTACATCTGATGTTTGCATCAAAAACTTACAACTGAAGTTCTCAGAAAAAAGACACTTGGGGCGCTGGTGGCACAGTGGTTAGTGCGCGCAATCCCTTGCTCCTCCAAGCGGGCGGCCCAGGCTCGAATCCCGCCTGTGGCTCCCTTCCTGCATGTCATTCCCCACACCCTGATTTCCAACTCTATCCAATGTATCTCTACATTAAAGGCACAAAAAGCCCAAAAATAAATCTTTAGAATTTTTTTTTTTTTTTAAAAGAACACTTGATCATAAATAATTCTGATAAACTAACCATGATGATATTTTATTCCAGTTTGCCCCTTGTCCCGTGTGTTGACATGAAGGAGGTGGGATTTATGACCTATACCGCAGCCAGTCAGTAGGGGGAGCTCTGAATATTTTGGCTTCACCCTGAGGCAGCTGTAGCCTTGTCCATCTTTTTTTTTTTTATATACAGGCATGGTCCAGCTCTTTTCAGATTTGCTAAACGGTTTGAATAAATGTCTCTTGCATACTAGGCTCCATGTGATAGGTCGTCTCTTGAGAGGATGAGAGAGAAATCACCGTGCCAGAACATACACTACTCTGTGTTTCAGGCGGTGTGTTTGTTGAACACATTCATCAAGTAATGATGATAAAAGAATTCCGATCTTTGTGTTTTTGACCAAACACAAAGATCCCGCCTTGACAGACTTGTTCGTGCAGCTGCAGCGGGCTGAACTTTTTTCACGGCGTGGCTTTTCACTGTGTAACTTTCTAATTACAGGCGAGACTCCGAACACGGTGATAGCGCAGGCCCTGAGAAAAACAGAGCGCCATTGACTGCCACTGTTTGCACAACACTAATTACTCGAGTTACAGTAAACAGTGATTTCAAAAGATGTTTCTCCAGCTTTGAATTCAACACACTGTAGCTGAACCTTTTGTGGATTCAGAGTAACAATAACAGTAATTTGATTGGCCGTGTGACCTTAAAGGCACAATACAGCGCTTTGTGTGTGCAGAAGCAGGTAAATGCTGCGCGTTTCTCTCGGCTCTCCCGTTGTCATTTGTGATAACTTTCGGTTTTCTCAAAAGCTCTTTCTGTTTATTGTGAGGTAATATTTGCAACTGATTAACTCGACTCTTTGTGTGAGGCGGGTGAAAATAAGTGTACTTAGACATAAGTAGCTACAACTATCTCTGTTATTTTAAAGATCGATAGTATTGAAGAGGACTCAAAGCTTTAAAACAAACACATCTTCATGTTAGTCATATTTTTAACCAAAGCTTCTGCAAGCAAGAGAGAGAGAGAGCAATGTCTTAATTGCACAATTGTTTGGATGCAAATTTGTGTAATGGAAAAACAATAAAGTACCTATGACTTCTATTTTTGTTACCTTTGCATCTTTAAAAAGTATCGATATCATTTAATCTCGACTAGAATCATGCATAAATTTAAAAATACCAGTGCCGTGACAACCCATAACTTTTTTTTTTTTTTTTTTTACCAAGTTTGAAGTCTTTGAAATTGGCTGAGCCACTTCATTCTCACTTGTTCTTGTGTCTTCGGGTAGGAATCACTGATCAGCTGCATTCACAGAGAAGATCTGCTGCTTCATGTCATATCTGGAGAAGCTGCAGTATCTGTGACAACATGTCTGTTAAATAATGAGAGGAGAGGGGGGGAAAAAAGACGGTTTGATTCTGTCACTGACTCCCATCATGATCTCTGAGAAAAAGCTTTCTCAGTCTCTCACAGGAGGCACACAGGAGCTGCAGGGGTCTCACTCAAATGCCATCTTGTTCTTCACAGAGCCGCTGACATCTTGCTCAATTTTATTTTTCCCAGACACGAGCGTGAAGCAAAACATGGAAATGTCAAGTTGGGATGAAAGCCAAGGAATTGTTCTAATGTGTTTTAAAGTACCAGAAATACTCGCAGTAAGATCAGCGTGCAAACTGGCATCATAACAGGTTTTAAAGCGCATTAACACAATGCACACAAAACAAAGAATGCATGATTTGTATGTAAGACATTCAAAGAATCCCACAGTATGAATACTTTGTACACACAACACTGCAGCCTTTACACTGTAAGATTCTGAAGGCATGTAAGCCTGTTATCGTCCTTCAGCAGACTCAGCCCCTCTGCGTTACACTCGCACTTCACTAAGTGGCTTGTCAGCATTGTTTGCATTCAAACCAAATCACTATAAAGCTTGTTCGTTGGTTTCAATAACGCTAACAAGCTATTTTCTTCAGAGCGGACACAAACAGAAAGAAAACAAGACTAGAGGAGAGACTAAAACGCTAAATGTCAACAAATTCCCTCAAGTGATTTCTACACAGTCATTCTGCAAATATGGTGCGTTTGAATCTGCCGACGCGCAGCGGGCTCGTAGTGTAGACACAGAATTAGTCTTGCTGGCTCTCTGCAGTCAATTGACTTCGTATGATGAAGACAGAACAGGCCATGAAAAATGCAGTAACTGCAGAGGATATGCACAAAGCCAAAACTCACCGCTCCGCGTTGCTGCAGGTTTTTACAGCAGAAAATGACTCCTGCAAAAGAATGTTTCATGCAGGAGCCATTTTTAATTTTCGTTTAGATTGACACAAGGTCACATAATTCTTCTCTTACAAACAGCATGGAGAAAACTATGGGGACAGCCAACAATTACACCCAAATATGATCGTTGAATATCTTTATCAGAGTCACAGGTATGACTTTATTTCAGCCTTCACTCCTCTGAGAAAGCTTTCTGCCTGTTTGTAACCTGGCTGCAGGGATTTGATTCCATTCATCCATAGATCTTTAGTGAGATCAGACAATTTGGGGATTTTCCCACAACTGGGAAAAGTTTATTTGAACAGAGATATGTGCACAGAGCAATATCTTAATGGAAAAAGTCAACAGGCTCTTCAAACTGCTGCCACAATGTCTGAAGGACACTTACTCCACTGACTCCACTTTTTTAAGATATCAGGTCATTTCAAGTATCACTGCTAAAGAGGAAAAAAGATGTATAAAACCTAGCCTTTCTCTAGAAGTAGCTGCATGAAATAAATATATTTGGTCTAAATACTAATAATGTGGAATTTAAAGGAAGTGAGGTCACCACACACAAACTCTGAAAAAGTAGCTCCTGATACCAGCAGCAATAAATCGATTAATCTCAAAAATCCAACGCTGAGCCACATGCTGGGCAGGGCGGTGTCCAGACTTTTTTTTTGTTTGTTTTGTTTACCGGGGTGGCCCAACTAGGGAACTCACTAAAGCAGGCGTGGCCAATCATATCTGTT